>NC_069677.1:38455000-38750000 GCF_023699985.2 Odocoileus virginianus | reverse complement strand
GATGGAACCGCAAGATTAATCTTTGGCCAAGAGCAGTTCTCTGTTTCTTGCAAAGGATTAGTTGACTTAAACTGGAGACTCTCTCTCCCGCTCCTGGAGCTGCAGACAGCTCTGCTTTTCCTTTGTGGAGCTTCCTGATATGCCAAAACACCTTTCTTCTTAACCTTTGTAGTCGTTTCAATGTTTATTCCATGCTAAATCCTTAGGCGGACTTTTTTTTTTTTTTTTTTTGCTTTGCAAGGCAGGCCTCATAGAGAGCCAATCTGTACTGTTTTCACCAAAATTATGTGAGAGCTTGTCTTAGAGACCACAAAACAAAAATGAAACGTGGTCCTGATAGGAAGCATTATTTTCAGGGTCTGTAAAAGTTGAGACTTTCTTTAGATAAAGTGAAAAGCACAGGATACTCATACAATTGCAGTCAAAATACCACGGAAGCTACATGCCTCAGCAGGATGCCTGTCGGATAGACAATTAAAGTGGCCTGGGAATGACATATCCCCTCTTGCCAACATAATTAAGGTGTATTATTTGTCAGGGAGGTCAACGGTGAACAAATGTCCTAGCAAACTGGGAATGAAAGACAGGGAAGGAGCAGATAATGAAATTCAGGGATGACAAATGGCTCAGAGCCTGACACCGTGGCATCTGACAAAGAGAGACATCCAATGACTCTGAAACTTTTCCTCATGCTCTGGAAGGCGTCGGATTGTGGGGGGTTTTTTTTGTTTGTTTTTTTCTAAAAAGGATCTTATGTGTATCATTGTCATTCGGTTTCCTTATAGAAGTGTAATACTAATTCACTTCTATAGAAGGATGGTGCAGCCCAGGCAGAATTCAACATGCAAGTTGTTTTTACAATGTGTACTCACTCCTGTGCTCCTTTTGGTAAACATTTTGTCCTGCCTACCCTTTTTTCACAGCCACCTATACTAGCTGGTTTGTTTATACCCTTCCCATTATTTGTTAATGGCTATTAATAACAATGTGTGCTCAATCATGTCCGACTTTGCAATACCATAGACTGTAGCTGCCAGGCTCCTCTATCCATGGAATCTTCCAGGCAAGAGTACGTTGACATTTCCTCCTCCAGGGGATCTTCCTGACCCAAGGATAGAACTCGCGTCCCTTACATATCCTGCATTGGCAGACAGACTCTTTACCACTAAATTATGCATTAACAATTATTATGGAATGTTTCAGATTGACCAAATAGTTGAATCTCACCTATAGAGTTTTTGATCTCAGGAAAGTACCTCCTACAATTCAAGGTATGACCACATCCAAGCAAACTCATGATGCAGTCATGTCCAGACAAAAGGTTTCACAATTTACCAACTTTCAAGTTGTTCCCTAATTCCAAAGGCTTAACAAGCCACAGAATAGCACCCAGTGTCCACTACTTCCTTACAGTTGCATTTATTGGGTTAGGATATTTAACAGACTTGAATCTTGTGGTATAAGATACTGTACAAGAGAAGGGATGCCAGCTCCTGGACTGAGCCAGCTTCCTTTTTCAAATAGATACTTGCTCAGACTTGACTCTACACAAACCGTACGTGTTGTCTCAGGCCCATGGTACCACACTGGTCCATTTTACAATCTAGAGAACATAAACTAACCACATGGAGCCAACAGTCAGTGATGCTGAGTACAAGACTAAGCAATTCTATGATGTGACAATAATGTAACCAACAATTTGTTTCTGCATCTAGCATCACTCTTTCAACAAAGATTTGTTGATCATCAATAACATGCAAGTCAGTGAGCTGAATGTGGGTGACAGAGTGATGATGAAACATAGTTCCTGTCCTCACCAATGTTTTAGCCAGAAAGAGAAACCAAATAATTAATTAATCATAATTGTGATAAGTAGCAGGACAGAGGGGCTTCCCAGATGTTGCTATGGATAAAGAACTCACCCGCCAATGCAGCAGACATAAGAGATGCAGTTTCCATCCCTGTGTCAGGAAGGAAGATCCCCTGGAAAGGGCACCGCCACCCACTCCAGTATTCCTGCCTGGAGAATCTCATGGATAGAGGAGCCTGATAAGCTACACAGTCTATAGGATTGCAAAGAGTCAGACACGACCAAAGCAACTTGGCAGGGCACGGCAGCAGGACAGAGGGCTTCCCAAGTGGCAGAGTGGGTAAAGAATCCTCCTGCCAATGAAGGAGATGCAAGAGACCCAGGTTTGAACCCTGTGTCGGGAAGATGATAACTCACTCCAGTATTCTTGCCTGGAGAATCCCATGAACAAAGGAGCCTGGCAGGCTACAGTCCATAGAGTTCCAAAGAGACACAACTGAGCGACTGAGCATGCACGCACAGCAGGACAGATGCTGAGAAATCTTTCAGCCAACCAACAGATTGATATAACCGAGGCTAGGGTCTCAGGCAGGAAGCAACAATTAATGTAAGTAGGAATTAAATGGGAATTAGCCAAATACATAGAGGGTGACTGTGTAAAAACAGAGATGGAGGGGACAGGAGAGGAAAGGAGGAGTCTATGAGGAGTATTTCAAGGAGAGGTAGGAAGACCGTAAGGAGAAACGGAGTTTGGGGTGTTGGAGGAATGAATGAAGTCAGGGTGCCTGGGGGGAATACAGCCACTGGGGGAGAGAGTGACAAGGTCCAGACTCTGCTAAAGATGGTGGCCTCACATACCACTGCAATTAGAGAAAGGACTGCAAGTAAAGCAAAGCAGACACAGACTAATATGTCTGAGCAGCAAGGATACAATGATGAATTAAAGGTCTCATTTTCAGATTTCCTCTTCCCTCGAAAAAAAAAAAATTCTGCCTGATTCTAGAGGACAAATTTAGAAGGCAGGCACATTTGATCATATAACACTAAAAACTGTATCATCCTAAATTTTTTTCTTCTAAATTTTCATGGCCTTTTTCATATAGGGATTTCCAAAACTCTTCACCTGGAGGAAGGCAACTAGCATATAACACACAATTAAGTCTGTGCCCGGCAGTGTGTTGGGTACTTTTTAAAAATCATTTACTTATTTATTCATCCATTCATTTATTTGGCTGTGCCAAGTCTTTGCTATGGCACACAGGATCTTCGATCTTTAGTTGTGGCATGTAGGATCTGGTTCCCTGACCAGGGACGGAATCCTGGCCCCCTGTATTGGGAAGCTGGAGTCTTAACCACTGGACCACCAGGGAAGTCCCACTGGTACTTTTAAAATATATTTTTAAATTTTAATCCCCACGAAATTTTCAGATAAATCCCCCATTTTTCAACCTAGAAAACAGAGAGTGGGTAAACTGTGCAATTTCAGAAAACTACCAAGAGGCCTGAATCCTGGTATCTGTCTCCAAAAGTCTACACACCTGCCACAGTAAAGACAAAGGCCTTTTTCCACATTGATCCACCTAGCAGTCAAAGTGGAGTCATCACTTTAAACTCTTGATATGAAAAAATATGACGGTGGTTTTATGGAGGTTGCCAAAGACTAACACATTGAAAAGTGAAGAATTCAAATCTAATTATGTTTTTTCAGGCAAGTAAATGCTGTCCTTTCCTTCTGTTTTCCCTGAAACGGTTTCTTTTTGATATACACTGTTCCATGAACCACCTCTCATCCTGACCTCCACCCCAAACTATTGAGCTTTACCCTCTAGCTTTCCTTCAACAATCTGGCTTCTTTAAGGATTACTGGAATGCTTTGCAGCGGAAGGGAAGATCCTTTATCTTCAAGAAGATGGTCCTAAGGTGTGTAGCAATCTGGCAATTCTAGGCTCTCTCTTCACTGCTGTGCTTCCGTCTTACTCGCTCTCCGTTCACTGCCCAAGCCCTACCCCTCTCACCATGGTTACTCCCATCCTCCTGCATCCGCTTCCCAGTTTCTTTCTTTCTCATCTTTTCAGTCGCTTTGTCCACACCTCGCAGGTTTATATAAATAAACTGGTCTTTCATTGACATCACTGGTCATTTTCCTTTCACCAATCACAGTATGGGGCCCTCAGTGTTTCTCTGTTGTGTTTGTCAAGGCTAGCTGGTGATAGGATTCTCTGAGTCACAGAGGTGGATGATTCTTGTTCCTCAAAAAGGAAAGGAAGGAAGATGAGCTATTTCTGAGACACATGCAGGAAGTCTGTACTTTCCAAGAGGCTGCTCTGTAGAAGATGAAGTGGTGTATTTGTGTGTATGTGTTTTTTATCTCTATGCGTGCAAAATATCAAAGAACAGTACCTCAAAGGACTGCATCTTCTGGGTGTTTATGGGAGAGAGGGCGGTCATGCATAGGAGGTGTTATTTGGTGGTTTTCATTGTTTTATTTTTCTGTTTTTGTTTTGCTTTTGCTATCCTCATTAATACATATAGTACAACTTCCTAAAAGATTTTTCTGTACGTCACAAGGTAACTCCTCTAAAAAAAACACACTTTTCTGTTATAACCAGGAAAAGCAATAAAACTTTATGAAAACAAGCAAATCCTCCCCTCTCAAAAAAAAAGTATTGCCTTAGGATGGCAGAAAATATTATTTTTTAAAAAGTTGAAAACTTAAGTTCAGCTCAGTTCAGTCACTTAGTCACGTCAGCTCTTTGCAACCCCATGGACTGCAGCACTCTAGGCTTCCCTGCCCATCACTAAGTCCTGGAGCTTGCTCAAACTCATGCCCATCAAATTGGTGATGCCATTCAACCATCTCATCCTCTGTTGTCCCCTTCTCCTCCTGCCTTCAATCTTGCCCAGCATTAGGGTCTTTTCCAATGAATCAATTCTTCGCATCAGGTGGCCAAAGTATTGGAGCATTGGCCAAAGTATTGGAGCATTGGCCAAAGTATTGAAAACTTAAAGCTGAACACAAATTTACTAATGTGTTGCTGTTCCTGGGTATTGGTGAATTTATGATTTTCAGCTATGTGTCAAGGCATATCATATTGGGTATTATAAACAATTTTGAGACATGTTGAGATTGACCATTAAAAATTTTTTTAAAACTCTGAACATTGTTCACAATGTCCAAAATAAAATTTGCCTATTCCAAAACTTTGATGATAAATATGTTACATTATCCCAATGACAAGTTAACTTTATATATGTATATATACATATATATCATTATAATATTACATATCATGTTACATAATTTATATATTATATATTGTATTGTTCATTAATATATAATATCATATATATCATCAATATGTTTCACTAATTTTTCAGACATTTCCTTAAGTATGGCAATCTCTGATATCTACCAAGCAAAGACAACACAAACATTGTTCAGTGAAGTCTAGAATGTGACATATAAGCTTTTTATTTAAATTTATATGGAGAAGACAAGTTCATTCTTGACTAAGTAAAAATCAATCACTCTAGTACCATATCTTAAAATCTACCTCAACTGAGATTCCCATGAGGTATTAATTGTTTTTGTTTGTTTGTTCTTTTGTTACTTTTTTGAGGGAGGAGAGAATTTTTAAAATTTTTAACCATTTAAAAAGGAGGAGAAATTTTAAGCATAATTCTTGAGATCACACTCTGAATAGGGAATTGATCGACTAAAGAGAATGCTCTCTCCCTGGAAATTCAACATTAATACTTCATACATACATGTCAAGTGCTTCATTACATTTTCAGTCACTGTAAAGTAAAAATTTCTCTTACCTCAACACTGTTTTACTCTGAAAGAGAAGAAAAGAAAAACCCTGAGAAACCAAAGTCCAAACCTCACAGCCTGGGCTTCTCCCAGAGGTAAGGGCTGCTTACAAAGGAAGCTCTTATAAAGAAACTAAGATGCACTGGGGAGCTTTACTCACCAGTGTCATTCACCACCGGGAGTTGCAGAACTCTTTCATAGGAAAGTTTGCCCCATCTGCTCACAAGATGAACTCATTCATCGAGAACTCAGTACGGGTTGTGTTCTCGGCAGTTCCTATTACTAAAAAAGCAGTAGCTGAACTGAAAAGAGGAGGAATTCCCATTAATCTACTGTGAGAAGACTCTTGATTTCTTATTTCTGGAGAACAACACAGTGATATGTTACATGTTTTAGCCCTTGATACCCAAAACATTTAAATTGATAGGCCTTTTAAATCTATGGCCATGAACCGAGGACTTGTCAATATTTCTAATGGAAGTCTCCAAAAGTACACAACAATACATATATTGACTTCTTGTTTCAATGAGTATCAAGATTAATTGTCCCTGTAAAAGTAAATAAATATTGACAGAAGTTTCACTTTGGTTCATATTTTCCACTCAGCTCAATAAATCTTGGTATTCACCTCAACTGAAGTCAATATCAAATGATTATTAATTCATGGTATACTCAACTAGCAGCCAAAACTACAACTTAACATATAGGAATGTAGTTCCTCAGACCAATTTATGTTCAAAACAAATACACAGAGTGAAAAGTCATGGATTGTTTCATTATTTAATGGGAATAAAAGGACAACCTATAATCACCAGTAACATTAATCTGTTGTTATCCTATTCTATTTGGATTTGTCTAATACACAAAAAGTGATTCCTTCTATCTTACAATTTTACATTGTTTCTTTGCTTATAAATCCCATTCTTGCTTCCACTTCATGGTAAGGTTTGTATATAGATAAATATTTACATAATAAAAATAAAAGGCAGGAGAAAACTTTTAAAGGAAAGAAAAAAGAGAGGAGGAAAGAAAGAGGAAAGAGCTGAAGGAGGAAGTGAAAGAAGAGATTAGTGAGAAAAACTAAGATATTTAACAAAATGAGAAAGGAGAAGAATAGAACCGGAAGGAAAAAGATTAAAATATCACCACTGATTAGCTGTGTATTTTCATAAAATTCAACAGAAAGAAATTTATTTCTTTCCAATATTCTTCTCCATTTATAAAGATGCTTTCTGCCCAACTCTAATGCTTTAAACATCATAAATATTATAGTTTTTCATTCAATATCTAATATGCAAAAAGCTATTAACATATAAATAACTCAAAGAAAATTTAAAGCAAATATTTTTACACAGTAAATTTAAGACAAGTTCTTTATCATTTTCAGGGACTGAGTCATCTCAGCTAGTAATAGGAAAAATAATTAAATGTTACTAGTAGGCACAGAGTTCGTAGGAAATTATGACACTTTTTTATTTCCTATGAAGGTGCACTAACATTTGAAGACAGGCTGCTTGAAAGAAATTGCTCATCAACACTAGAAATTGGCAAGCATATCAAAAGAGTTATTGATCTTCACAGTGTTGGAATCCAGATATATCTGTAGTAAAGTAAGCACCAACTAAGTCTGAAAACATAAGCTATTTGATATTACCCAGGAAAGGCATTGCCCATTAACTGGGTTTTAAGTCCACATTTCTGAAGCACTGCATTTCTGATCTTCACTGCTGCCCCTTTAAGTCAAAACATGGTGAAAAAATCTGTCTCTGCCTTCAAATTTTGATATTAGTCAAAACTTTCTGATTGGTGTTTATGTTAACTAAGTACTTTACATTCAATAAATTATTTTAATGCAAATTTACCTTAAAGTTCATATATATCCTAAAAATTATGAGACATTCACAAGCTTAAATTTACCAACCAAAAGGAGTGATGGCAACTTAGAAAAGAGGGTACAATAAAATATATCTGGTTGTCTAAGATGATTTTTGGAATCATTAGTAGGATTTTGGAGGTGAAAGAAAACTTGAACATCATCTCACCCAACACCTTCACTTTAAAAAGTGGCAAATCAAAGCAAGAAAGGAGATACTTAGCATATCAGTAGCAGAGGCAAAATAAGAATCCAGTTCTATTTTACTAAAAAGGCCAAGTAAACAGATCCACTTTCTTTGCTTTTCCAAAGCTTCCAAAAGGCAATTTGGCAATGAAATATATAATATTACAAATACACAATATTTCACTAATATCCCGTTACAGAGATGGCTTTGAAATGTGTAAGATTTTCAACTGAAGCATAAGTTCGGTTCTTTCCCAAATAGCTATACCGTCCCAGAAACACAAGTTTGATGTGTTTTTAAATGTGCAAATATGAAGAGCTTAGGAAGACAAAGTGATAAACTCTCCCTTTGTACTTTTTAATTATTGTTTAACAGCAAACCAACCAACCAACAGACAACAATAAAAATAAGATGACATTGAGCTGAAAGCACTTCTCTAAGGGGACTAATTTGTCTAAATAATAGTAAAACTTAACGGAAGAAAGGAGGGCAGTTAATGATGAAGCAGCACGTGTGAAAGCATTGAAACAAGAGAGCTCATGATCTGCAACATAAATGATCAGTTCTTCAGCTTAAACATGAAGTGTCAATGAGAGAAAAGTGAGCACTGAGGTCAGAAATGAGAAAGCAGGGGCCAGAGTTTTTCAAGGAGTTGGAGTTCATTCTATAGCTTCCTGGTAAGCCACTGAAAGGTCAATACGATCAGAATCTCCTTTAAGAAAGATCATTTGACACCAGTGCTAAACGTATGTGGGGGAAAAAAATGATCTCAGGTACATAAAGATCTGTTGAAAAAAAATTTGATCATCCAGAAGAAAACCAGAACACCTGGATAACTAACAAATTTGGGATATAAAGAAGAAAAAGGCTATTCTCTGAAATTTAGGCTTGGAGGAGAGAATGAGAAATAGCTTATGAGGTCAAACATGAATTCAGCCTGGAATTCTCATACTGCAGAAACAAATGCAAAACTGTTCTGAAGCAGCATAATCTAAACATAAAATCTACAAGATTCCCTCAGATAAAGGTCTATGAAAATGAGCTCATAGCCCCAAATTACAAAACATAAAAAGAAATATTCCTTCAAAAGAGAGACTAAGCAGACACAAGGAACTTTAGGATTAGACATAAACCAGTAGATCTGTAGAATATCTGAATGAAACTATAAAATAAATTTATTAATTAAAGATGTAAAGTAAGAATCTAAAACCAAAAGAAAGAAACAAGATATTATTTTTCATGAACGACCTTTTTAAAGAAACAAACAATTGATTTTTAAAATGTAGCCATGTATAAGGAAAACATCAATAATTGAACTAAACAGCAGATTGGAAACAAACTGAAGAGAACAGGATGGAAAGCAATGCAATGTAGACCTCAGGAAAGCTCCCAAAACGAATCATGGGTTGAAGAGAAAAATAAAAAGCTAAGAGATATCAAGGACAGAATAAAATGGTCTAACATAGGACTGTTGTGCCATGCTAAGTTGTTTTAGTCGTGTCTGACTCTTTGTGACCTATGAACTGTAGCCCACCAGGCTCCTCTGTCCATGGGATTCTCCAGGCAAGAATACTGGAGTGGGTTGCCATGCCCTCCTCCAGGGGATCTTCCTGACCCAGGGATAGAACCCACGTCTCTTATATCTCCTGCATTGGCAGTGGGGTTCTTTACCACAAGCACCACCTGGGAAGCTCAACATAGGACTAAGACTTCTAAAATAGCTTGAAAGATATTTGAAGAGATGACAGCTAAGAATTTTCCAGAATTCATAAAAGACATGAATTATCAGATTCAAGCATCAGGAGAAGACCCAAGTAGAAAAAGTCAAAATAATTCTATATCTAGACACATTGTAACAAAACTATAGAACACCACAAACCCAAAACACATAAAGACAAGAAGAAGTTATTAGGGAAAAGTCAAAAAAGCAAATTACTACAGAGAAACAACAAAGAACTGACAGCAAGATCCTGAACAACAGAAGCTTTAAGAAATGGAATAATAGTCAGTGTACTGAGAGGAAATAACTGTCTACCTTGAATTGTATGGTCCAAAAAACTGTTATTTAGAAATGAGAGTCAAATATAGACATATTCAGACAAAGCAAAGGAAATTTACTACTCACAGAACATTGCTAAAAAAATACTAAAAAATATACCTCAAGAAAAGTCGTATTGAACTCAGGAGGAAGGAATAGAATACAAGAAGCAATAGTGAGAAAATAAATTGGCAAATAACCTGTATACCTCTAAATCATCACTAATTGCATCAGTAACAATGACTCACAAGTATAAAGGGGAGCAGCAATTAGCATGTAAACGGGAGGGCAGGGACAATATAAGTGTACCTGATCTACAGTTCTCAAACATTTCAGAAAGGGGGTCAATGTTATTCAAAGTGAGAGTTTCTTAAATTTGCGTATTAGATATGTATTAGTTCCTATTAAAACTTAAATAAAACAAAGAAGAAGAAAAGAAAAAGAAAAAATAAAAAAAGAAAAGAAAAAAGAAAGAAAATTCAACAGGAAGTAAGAAAGAGAAAAAGAAGTAAAGGGGGGACAAGAAACAAATTAAAAGCAAGACAAGTACAATACAGAAAATAACATCCATCTTGTTTAAATCCAAACAAATTCCTAATCGGGATAGGTAATAGATAATCAGAACAGATAATTGACTGGAAGAAAGAGAATGAGAGATTCTATTTATGAAATAAAATCCTGTCACATGTTGGATTTTACATATGTTCAAAAGAGAAACATGCAAAAAAAACCCTCAAAAGTCTGAAAATAAGTGGATAAAAAAGATATAACCGAAAGAAGGTCAAAGCGGCATTATTAATGTGAAACCAAGTATATTTCAATGAAAAAAAATATTATTCTCCGATTATTACAAAAATGACAAAAGGAAAACTTTATTGAGAAAATACTGTATTTTGGATTTATACAGATCTAACCTCCAAAAGCATGAAGCAAAAATTGATAGAATTACAAGTTCTTTATTAGTAGCTAATAAAGAAGACATAAAATTGATAGGAACCCATAAGTTTTGACCAACATAATTAATAAGTTTGATAGAATGAACAGAGCCTGTATCCAAAAATTATCTTCTCAGCTCATATGAAGTATTTCTAAAATTTGTCATATTTAACCATGAAAATCACAGCACAATAAAAATCAGTAAGAAAAAATATAATAAAAATCATATGTTTAGAAATTTTAAAGCATATCAAATAATACTTGGAACCAAGGGAAATCATGATAGAAATTATAATATATTTTAAACTAAATAATCTTGAGAATATTATATATCAAAGCCTATAGAAAGCAGGTAAGCCAATATTAGAGGAAATTTAGTCTTAAATGTTTATATTACAAATGAAGCAAAATGTAAACCAATGAATAAGGAGTCTAGTCAAAAAGTTAGAGAAAGACAAGCAGAATAAACAAAAAATTTTAAAGAAATCTAATAAAGTAGACAAAATTTTGGCAGTTTGATTAGTAAAATGAAAGACATAAATGAAAATATTATTGCTTTAATGGGAAACAGAGAAACACAGGAGATTTTAAGTGCTTAAGCAAATACTAGGAACTAATTTTTGCCAATAAGTTTGAACACCTAGACAAAAGAATAACTTCCTAGAAAGACAAAACTTATTAAAGTTGATTCAGGAAGAAAAAACAGAGCTGCAATTACATTTGCACCAACTTAACATAACTATTAATAAACTGAATGTATGCATGAAATTGGATTGAATGAAGTGTGTAATTAGGTCCCAAAACATATCAACCTAGTATTAAGGAGGATTTCTTAACAAACTTCCAGATAACCAGTAATTCCATCTTACAGAAACTATTCCAGAGAACAGATGGGGAAAGTGGCAAATCAAATCATATTAAGTACAAATATAGCAGAATATTAGTGTTTTGTGAAGCTTTGACCAACTGCTCCTAAAATTCATCTGAAAGAATAAATGACTAAGAACATTTGGAGGAAGACAAGGTAAAGACTTTCTACAATGTTGTGGCAATTTAAAAAAATCAGTGTTAGTGGTATCAGGATAAAGACAGACCAAATGATCAGAATAAGACATCCTCAAATAGATTCACATGACAGAGTTGGCATTAAAAATGAGTGGAAGAAAGATAAACTGTTTAATAAATAAAGCCAAAATCCATATAAAAAGAAAATGAAAAAAATAGAGCCTTATGCAGTACCCAAGTTAAAAAAAAACACACAGAAACTCAATCACTGCCATTAAGAGTATGAAAGGTAAAAATCGTAAGATGAAATTAACTACCAAAGTTTAAAACACACATAATCCATGACCTGGCAATTTCCCTTCTAGGTATTTAAACTAGAAAATTCTCACACCTGTACACAGGCAATCCAAAAGAGATGTTCAGTACAGCACTGTTTGTGATAGCAGAAAAAGCAGAAACAACAAAGTTCTTTCTAAGAAGAGGAACAAATTAATCAACTGTGATGTAGTCACAAAATAGAATGGAATGTTATACTGTGGTTAAGATGAATAAATCTGTTGAACTTTTATCAGCATGCATTAGTCTCAAATACAAAATTTTAAATGAAAAAAGGGAACTGAAGAATAGCGTGCATGGTATAATATCTCTTCTGTACATTTAAAATGTAATAAAAGTGTAGTTTATGGTGGACATATGTAGGAAAAGTACAAAAATGAACATGGAAATATCTCACCCCAATGCCAGGATATCAGAGAAGTGGGCCTCTCACTATATCTCAAAAGTTTTGTTTCTTTTACAAAAGAGAGATCATTAGCAAATATGCAAACTGTTAATATCTAAATATATAGATATTTTATCCTATTATTTTTCATATATTTGAAAAATCTCATGATTAAAATAAAATTAATTAAGAATATATAACATGAAAAAAGAAGACAGTTATTTCCAATCAAAAGTCTTGCCCAACCCGTGGCTGATTCATGTCATGTATGGCAAAGACCATCACAATATTGTAAAGTAATTATCCTCTAATTAAAATTAATTAATTAAAAAAAATTCTTGCCCAGATCTAAAAAGCTCTCATCACAAGAAAAAAGTTTTTTTTATCATTATGTGTAGTGATGAATAATAGCTAAACTTACTGGGGTAATCATTTCACAATATACACACATATCAAAGCATTGTGTTGTACACCTAAAAGTGATACAATGTTAATACATCAGTTATATTTCAATTAAAAAATAAAAACTTCATTTACATAGGTGCTTCCTGGATCAGGCCTAGAGTTACTCCACTGACAGTCACTAACCAAAGCTGATCCACCAGGACAAGCATCCTAAACAAAGCCCCTGGTGTTTTCTCCAGGTTTGTAAGTCAGGACCCAGAATGATACTAGGAAAAGCTTCTAAAGTAGTGATTTCTAGACCAGGATTTCAAGTATCAGTAATTAAATGAGTTTTATACACACACACACACACACACACACACACACACACACACACTTAACATCATTTCACAAAAGAAAAAGCATTCTAACACACAAAAATAAGAAAAATCTCAGAATAAACAATTTTTTCAAATGAAATCAATTTATACAAGAAGCCATATTTTTCTCATCTTTCTCATTTTGCCTCAGAATAATTATTAGTTCCCAATAAACTAAGAAGAGACCATAAACCAATGTTTGGGGTTCACTTGTTTTGAGAACATACTCAGCAGTCAGTTATCAGCCAGAGCTCAGATCACCAACCAAACTAGCATTGTGATAAGACACTTGTAGTGACTCCAGGGGGAGTTCAGGCATTACATGATAAATTTTTGCTTTTCTTCATCAATTCTTTCAGTTTCATGTTCCAGTGAAAATCACTGACTGTCCAGGACTAGATGTGCAATATGCTGTGAATCTCATCCTATTCATCCATTGTCAATTACAAAAAAAAAAACACCTGTTTCTTTTGCTGATTCAAGATGTAATATAATTCCATCTGTTTTTGCTCCATCTTGCCTTGCTTATTTTTGTTTAAATCAGTAAAAAACATGCAGGGGGCATACTTAAATATTAGAAAAACATTTTTATTGGGACTAGCATCCTTAACAATAAATACTTTTTAATCTTCCTAAGTTTGGTGCATTAATATTATTGTCTTCAATTCCGCTCAGCACAGACATGCAGACAGTTTCCTGAGGTCAGTGACATGACCCCACCAACTTTGAAGAAGAGTTAGAAAGGAAGAGTTAATGTACAGTGTTGAAAATAGATATGAAGCATCTTAGATTTTGCAGCCATGTGGCAGGTAAGAAGGAATTAGCTCTTCATGAAAAGTAAAATACAGCTTAGTCAATTCAGTGACAACATCAACCAAATCAACTATGACTATACAGCCTGTTGACTAAATAGGTCACTTTGCCATTCACTCCTGCGCCCAATTCCAAATCCTATTAGTTTAGCCAGTCTCAGGGCTTGTCATCCATACAAGTTCAGTCCGGAATTTCTACCCAGGAATAAGTTATAAAAATCTCTGCTTTAACATATCTTCAATTTAAGTAGGAAACATAAAATTACTTATGATAAGCACAGTCACAAAATGACATAAAAGATCAAGTTAAATATAGTTATTTAAGACATATACATTTATTTCTCTTATTATATAATATTACCTACCTACAATAATATTGCTGGAGAAATAAAGTAAATAGAGCTGGTGCACTGGGATGACCCAGAGAGATGGGAGGGGGGTAAAAAATAAATAAATAAATAAATGTAAGGGAAAAAAAAAAGCAAATAGAGTAACCACAGAAATTAATCCATATTTAGAAACATAAGCATACATATCTCTCTTTTATTATTTAAATAGAATAGAGAGCTATAGTCAGAACATGTAATCCTGCTGTTCAAGTATTAAAACTTTTATGAATACCCGTTTAAGGCACTAGATTCTATCATTGTTCCTTTGCCCTCAACCATGCCATGCAATTCATTCATTCATTTAAAAAGACAGTATTTGAGCACTTCCTGGTTACCAAGCACTGGGGCTCAAAAATAGAGCTCACAGTTAAAAGTTTTGATTTATTTGATCAAGTACCATGCCTCAGAAGACTTGATTCTAAATATCTGTGCAACACTATGTCATTTTATTTTCCTCATCTTTGAAATAAATAATTGAAGTTTCAATCTCTCACAAAACCTGGATGGCGCTTCCCTCTTTTCAGGCAGCACTAGGAGCTCCCACCAGCAGCAAAACCACAAAACTGCCGCCTCCACTTTGCGGCTCCCTCAGATTCTGATGATGAACACTGACTGCACTCTGCTTTGAACAGCGTAACCTACTCTTAAAAAAATATGTCCTGGGTAAGCTCTTCAGATGGAAAATGATTTAATCTGTAGTAACACTTGACTGTGCATATAATGCTTGGTGAAGCAGGAGCAGCCCTGACATTTTATGAATAGGGAAATGAGAGAGCGTGTTAAAGAAGGCTTGACAGCAAGAATGAAAGAATGAAGATTCAACGTAAGCTGTTGAAAGCCTAACAAGATAAAGACAGGCAGGAAAGAGTCTCCTTAAATGTGATGAAATAAGGCCTGAAGGGATGGAACGGTAGAGAGATTGACGAGTATACACTTTGAAACAGAAGATAAATGTGTTCAACCTGACAGTAACATGTGGTTAAATTAATCAAAGTACCCATAGCCTTAAACAGTAGGAAAGAATAGAGATTTATGCCTCAACCATCTGTGATGGTAGGTGTGAAATTTCAAATAGATCAAAGGAGGGAAGCTTTTGAGAGAAAATAATTGTTAGAATTATACAGCATTCTCATAACATGCACACAGGACCACTGACCACGACATGGTCTTCTCTGCTTTCCATGCCTATTTCCTCCACTTTAAAATGTAAAACAGGAAATTAAGAAGAGTTCTTATCACCCAAAGGGAATATTTAATTTTAAGCAATTTTGTTCTTATGATTTTTAATGATGAATTTTCGAGGGGGAATATTTTCAGAGACTAAGCCTATTGGTCAAATTAACAAGTTGACAGTTTACACTACCCAGTTCTGCCCCTTGAGCTTCCAAAAGCATGATGCAGTCTCAAATACCAAATCCACACTTTGCCTGTCTTGATCCAAGCTACTCTGCCCTGCAGAACTACTTCTTGTAAAGTCAGAGGCCACACATTTTAACTGCTGAGAACTCTATTAAAGCGGGGGACAGATTGAAATATTTTCTAATTTTTCTCAAGGATAATCACTAATCCTTAACTAAAATGACCAGCTAATCAGACCACCACACCAAATATACTCATCACCGAAGTTTTATTATACACCACTATGATCTTCCTCTTTTCACCTACCTGCATTGACTAAGCGAGAGCATTAATCTTTAAAGCAGCTCTTCTTTAAGGGAAGATAGAGGCTAGTGATGGACCCTTTAGAGCATCTGTCTTTTGTAAAGGCTCCAGTGTGTTGATTCTGATTCAGCACCCAACTGAGAATCACTGCCTTACTTCGAAGAAAGTTTTCAACATATATTAAACTGTTCTACTTATGGTGCCCTTCACCTTCAACTTTCTCATTAAAAGTCAATAATGATGAAATATCAGTAATGATGATAGAAGGAATGAAAGAGAATCAATAAATGGCAATAATAAGTATGCATCCTCTCTGAAACTCACATCTAGGTTAAATTCTTTGTTTAGTATGATCACTTTTCTCCTTCTATGAGATAGATTTGGAAGACTTGGTCACTAGGCTTCTCTTAAAAGTCCTTCATACAGTTAAGGACAGTTATTAAGTCACCTCTAAACCTCAATACCAGTAATCCTGATTCCATTCATCTTTTTTCATCAGTGCTGTTTTCCAACCCGTTAATCATTTTCATTGCTCTCCCCTGGACCCTATCCAAGTTCTCCACGTATCTTTAAGCTTCTGTGAATTATGTGACCAGTTTATAGCTTTGATAAGCCTGGGTGGTAGAAAACGTAGAATCTCATCACAACAGACTATAAATGTATATGGGGAGAGGCAGGAATGGAGGGGCAGATAGTTCAATCATATGGGAAATTTCAACACAAACATGATACTTTCCTAAGTCTTAACTTCTTTGTAATTAGTTCTAAACATACTATATCAAAATATTCTAAGTCACAATTAGAGTCTGTATTTTAAATAGATGTCTTTTTCATGCCAGGAGATGTCTTGTTCCTTTAAGGAACAGAAAGAAGGAGCTACATTTTTTTTGAAAGGTTGTTTGTTTCTTGAATGGAAATAGCATTTTAAGTGCAGAGAAGTGCTACTAGGAACCAAATACCTATGAAAGATGGAGAAGCCTGGGTATGTCCACTCTATCATCAACATTCATTTTTTTCCATGGGCTTTTCCAAAAGAAGCTAAGTGGCCCAATCCTGAGTATATTGGTAGTCTGAATACTGCTTTCACAGTCAGAACGCTAAACAATCACTCGCAGAATCTCTTCCTGTTTCAAAGCCATTAGGCAGCTTGTACTTATGGGAAGCAGCATGGCACAGTGACAGTGACTGGCGACCAGCCACTTATAAGATGGGGACTTTCGGCAAGGTGAGACTCCTCTATAAGCCTGTGAGGCAATAAGGGAACTATGTCATAGAAGTGATGTGAACTTTGGTGAGTAAGCATGTGAGCTATGCTTACTATGTACCAGCCGAGAGGAGCTCCTGGTACATAGTAAGCATAAAAACAGTAACAGAAAAGGAATTGACTACAGGTACAGGTCATGAGTATCAACACCAAATCTATTCCCTTGGAACAATAATGCAGTTATGACATGGGTGCTTCTTCAAACAAGAGAGGCTTCCCAGCTGGCTGCTAGTGGTAAAGAACCCACCTGCCAACGTAGGAGACATAAGAGATGTGGGTTTGATTCCAGGGTTGGGAAGATCGCCTGAAGGAGGGCACAGCAACCCACTCCAGTATTCCTGCTTGGAGAATTCCATGGACAGAGGAGCCTGGGGGGCTGTCCAGTGGGTTTCAAAGAGCTGGACACGACCGAAGTGACTTAGCATGCACTCACGCTTCAAATAAGATAATACACAGTTGTTATGGGGAAAGCAGAGAACAAAGAAAATGCTGTCATGGCCAATGACCTAATATCTCACTGCTGAAAACACAGTAGGGATCTATGGAGTCTAACAGGACTCCACTGGAATTCAGCAGATAAGCAGTTGCCTCCGCGAGCCTTAAATGTTCCCTTGAAGAGAGAGACCACACCCATCTTTGGAAATATATTCCCATGTTAGAACCAGACGTGCACATGGAAATTATTATTATCCCTTGGCTGAGGGCTTCAGTTATAAAACATTTGTAATGTTTGTAACCTAAAAGAGGGATTTTCTCAAATTTGTTGAAACTGCCTCGTTTTTTGTAGGGTCACCATCACCATACCTCATTTAAGATCAAGTGAATTGTCAGATTAACGTGTTTTTGCAGGAAGCCAATTCTGTTACTTCCTTTAAAAAGCGTGTATCTCTTCTGAGGGTTATCGGCAGGCTACCACTCCAGCTTCTCATGCCAGGTGCCCTTCCTGACTGGTCATTTCCCCTCAAGCTGGTGATAACCCTGCAGTGACTCCAAATTCTTTCTTTGAGTATCTGATTCCATCTCCATCAGATGAAACCTCCCCCAGAACATGACTGGACCTAAGTATTTCCATGTCTTGGTTCATTCCTAAAATCCCAATCTGACTTTTGGTTGAATTGCAGTGGAAAATCCAAATCATGTGATAATCAGAAGGAAAATGATGGCTTTTTCCTGATTCCATTTTCTAAACATGCAGTAATGAGCAATAAATATTTACAGGTAACAGTGATGATAACTGAACTTTTTGGGGGGTAGACCCACATAAAATAGATTCTGCTCCATAAAACATGGCCAATCTTGCATAAATTTTAATGAAGATTTTGGCCCTCCACCCATTAAAACTCTTACTTCAATAAAAATAAATAATAAACATTCATCAGTTGATGGACATTTGGAAAAAAACAAAAACTATTACATGATTTCTCTCCCTTTCACTGTCACCAATCATCCTTAAAAAAAAGTCTATAAATTCACATCATGTTAAAACGGGTCAAATCTTTATTCCTTTAATCCCGTGAAGTTTGATCTTGCAATTTCTTTCACAGCAGCATTGTTTTCCCCACCTCCGCATTCACACCTGACTTTTCTGTCTCCCTGTTTCCCATAAATAATCAGCAACCGAGTGCTGCTGATTCTTCTCTTGCTGTGCTATTCTTTCTATTCCTATTGCCACAGGCTAGTCAGTTCCTTTTTATTTACAAACAATGTTTCTCTTGCAATAGCCCACTAACCAGTTCTCTAAGTTTTCCATTTTTCTCTCTTACAATTCATCTTGTATACCTTTACCAAATTAAACATCCTACAGCATAATCCTGATTGTATTTCTTCACATTTTAGACATTCTGATGGCTCCCCATTGTGCCTAAATAAAATTCAACTTCAACTCATAAGAGGCCAATGTATTTGTTAAGTGAATAGAAAAATTTCACATGCTGGTTTTAGCAACTACTTGCTATTTACTGAATAAGTCCAAAAGAGAGGTTTGGTTTTGTTTCATGTTGTGCCTTATTCTGTTCGTGACCTCTTCAAATGTTTGAATCACAACTGGTAAATCAGCAGAATAAAAGGAGCTACTATGATACATCTTCTGTTCTCTAGATAAAAAAGAAAAACAAAAACTTTCAGATTTCAGCTGAGTATGCTTTGTTTTGTACTCCTTAAGATATTATGAATGTTCTCTCTACTGAATTTTCTTTACGAATGTTTAATCGAAGGAGGTTTGAAGTTCATGGTGACAAAAAACACAATTGGTCCCAATGATCTTGATTTCTTCTATTTAAGTTCAATGCAATTTTAAAATATCCTGAATTACAAAAAAAGACTCAGTAAAACATGTTTTACCTTCATGGAAAACATATATCCAAAATAAAATTTATCTTTAAATCCTTTGAAAGATAACAGACCAAGATGGCAGTGTAAGCACATGCCAAAACTCCTGTTCAAATACGAGAAATACTTGATACTATTTTTGAGATATTTGAAAGCACAACCCTGTTCAATAGCAAGAAAGAAAGTTTTCTACGGCTCATTAAAAAGGAAAATCTACAACAGTAGAGGATCTTTGTCTGGGTTACAGCCAAAAGTGAATGATAAGGTTGTGTTTCACTTTTCGTATAGGAAAGGGCCTAAACATGCTCCACACATGAACCAAGCACCCCTTAAATCCAGAGTTATAACTGCATTCCCATAGGCTGAACAGAGAGTAGGATCATTCTAGTCACAGTATTACAAGATTTGGTGTAACTGAGGCAACTCTGAATTTCCATACAGAAAGGACTGTATAGAAAAAACATCCCATGTAGGATGAGCTCTTAAAAGTAAATTCTCAAAAAATATCAGCACTGAAAAAGACTATAAGCTCAACAAAACGGACAATCTACATTAAAAAAAAATAGAAAAAGAAAAGCAGTCTGAAAAGAACTTTTAAATAATGATGCTTAAATTCTCAAAAAGGAAAAGGAGGATTAACATTAATAAAACAAAAGCAGGGTATGAAACGGAACAATAGCTATGAAAAACTATTTTTGATTGGAAATCTTGAAGTGGAAAAATTTGAAACAAAAAATCCACTATGTGGGCTAAAGAATCAAACTAGATAAAGCTGAAGAGGAAATTAATTAACTCAATTATCTCAACTATGGAACTAAATAAATTTCACAGAATGTAAAGAGATAAAGAGAATGAAATAAAAAGGAGTTAAGAGATGTGAGAATACATGAACATGTGCCAAGTCGCTTCAGTCATGTCCGACTCTTTGCGACCCTGTTGACTGACCCTTTGAGATGACTCTGTCCATGGGATTCTCCAGGCAAGAATACTGGAATGGGTTGCCATGCCCTCTTCCAGGGTATCTTCCCAACCAGGGATCGAACCTGCAGCTCTTATATCTCCTCCACTGGCAGGTAGGTTATCACTAGCACCAGCTGGGAAGTCCATATGAATATATACACATAAATATATATATGAGTATATATACTTAAATATATTTTTATATATATGTATCAGAAAAAGAGAACAGAAGAGAGGCAATATTTGAGGAGATCATGGCTGAAAGTGTTGCAGAATTAAAAATAAAACAAAAAATAAAACCCCATAAACACCTGAGTCATATCAAAAAAGAAAAATCCAAACCCAAAGATATTGTAGCAAAACTTCAAAAGATCAGAGATAAAGAGGAAAATCTTAAAAACTTTCAGAGAGGAAAAGGCAGATTATCCAAAAAAGAGAACAATCAAAATAACAGAAATCTCTCAACAACCAGAACTGCTAAGAATAGAGAAGTATCTACAAAAAGTGTCAAGATAAAATAACTGAACCAGGAGTCCATATTTAAACCATAATTCAAGGGAGATATTTCCAAACTTACCAGAACTAAAAAAGTTAACTATCTATGAATTATTGCCAAAAGAAGTATTAAATTTTATATGTCAACATGGGGGAGGAGGGAGAAAGAATGAGATGCAAGAACAGTAGTGCAAATTGGCCAGCAAGACACATATCTTCAAAGAAACTACAACTAAAATTCTAGTAAATAATAACAAGAGAGATGCAAATTAATGGCTAAGACATGAGAGAGATCAGAAGGATGGTCTAAAAAGTACCAAAGTCTTTATCTTCTGTGGGAGGAAGTTAGCAAAACTAAACATAGACTTTTAAGAAAAATTAAAAATTATAATGTATGTTAAGGATAGAGTAGCCAGTAGATGAAAAACAAGAATAAAAATACAGAGTTTTTCTAAGATTCTCTCCCCTATGATCTTCTAAGCCTATCTACTATCTTCAGAAGAGACAAAAATGTCTTAAAACTATAGACTTGACTTCACCATCTATAAAGGGAACAGTGTAAAATTTTGAAATCAGACAGCATTCAATCACTCACATTTTATAATTTTTAAAATAATATTTAATAATTTGACAACAGAATAAGGGAACAATGCTTAAAACATCTGAATAAAAATTTAGGAACCTTCTTATTATATCAAAAAGTCTACCAATGAAAACTACTAGAAGATATATCTGAAAGTAAAATAAAACTAGATAAAGCACCATACAATAAATGTCAATGATAACATTTGGCTGTGTAATTCCAGGACAGCCATGAATTAGGCAATATAATATGTACACATTCTTATATCTTCTCTAAGCTTGCTCTAAGCTTGATGGTTTTTCCTAGTCATACTTTTAAAAATCTCAACAAGTTGTTATTCAGTCTATGAACACTGTACACAGATGAAAGCTGATCATGTCTAAACCACTAGACAAAATTATATTCTAAGAGTAAACATATAAGAAAAAAACTCAATTCAAAATTAGAATGTTAAATACTTCAAAATAATAATTGTATTTGTTTCTAAGTGACATGGTTGTGGATAACATTTTATTTTCCAAACTTTTTTTTTCCCCAAACTTTCTAATACTCTCTATAATCAATATGTATTATTTTATATTGCCTTATCATGAGGCAAAATAAATGTTTTAAATTTTTAAATTTCCACATGAATTCAACTTTGTATGGGTTCAATTGATAAGCAGTTACATAATGTTAAAGAAGCCTTCTAAAATCCTACCTAATTAATCTAATACACAAGCAGTTTTACTTGTATAGCTATTAGATTTAATTAATTATTATTATTTAATTAATTATTCACCTAACCAAAAGTCAACATGTAGCATAATGTGCCTGCCTGGTAGCACAGTCAGGAAAGAATCTGCCTGCAAAGCAGGAGTGGAAGTGAGAGTGAAATCGCTCAGTCGTGTCCGACTCTTTGCGACCCTATGGACTGTAGCCAGCCAGGATCCTCCATCCATGGAATTTTCCAGGCAAGAATACTGGCGTGGGTTGCCATTTCCTTCTCCAGGGGATCTTCCCGAGCCAGGGATAGAACTCAGGTCTCCCGCATTGCAGGCAGACTCTACCAGCTGAGCCACCAGGGGATCCTGAGTTCAATCCCTGGACTGGGAAGATCCCCTGGAGAAGGGAATGGCTACCCACTCTAGCATTCTTGTCTAGGAGATTCCATGGGCAAAGAAGCCTGGTGGGCTACAGTCCATGGGGTTACAAACAGTTGAACACAGCTGAGAAACAAATACTTTCACTTTCACTTTAGGCCCAATTATTATTATTTAATTAATTCTTCGCCCAACAAAAAGTCAACATGTAGCATAATGTGAGATTACATACTTGTTGCTTATTAAAAAACCAGGACTCAATCTGATTATATAAACTAATCTTTTCCACTCACACATAAAACATTTGTGAAAATAATAAAGACCCAAAGGAACTAAAGAAAAGTTCAAATAGTCCAAGGAAAATCAATTTATTCTTAATTGAAACAGAAATTAGGTTAAATTTGGTCATTTTCCAGGCTTTTTTATAAAACTGATAAATTTGTCCATGGAATCTTCAGGAATATAACTTACTTCTCTTTCTGTTAAGGCATATACTAAAGTACCTACACAATTAGGCCCCTCCTGATTCTGTAAAACCACTCATTCAGAAGTGTTATTCTCAAATTTCCAATAATAACTGAGTAATCTGGAGGCTTGCTTAGAGTTTGAATATACATGCCTGGGTTGAATCAAGCGTATTAATCATTCCATTCTACATACTTTGTATAATGTAATGAACCCTAACAGACTTCCCATTTCCTGTATCTCATTTTTATTTTATTATACCACAAGGGTTAAGACCAGAAAAGAGACATCTTAATTTTTTAAAAGGTAGTGGAAAACATGGCTACTGAATTTCCTAATAAAATTACTGAAAGCATTTATACTCAAATTATAGTTATATTTTACTTAATATTTTTATCCTCACTAAAAAAAGGGGAAGAAAGGAAAGTCTCTTATTAAAGGCCATGTTTTTACTCAGTTCTGGAATACTCATTTGGACCCTGCAAATAAAAAGCTTTTAAGTGCCATTTCTACAAATTCCTATTAGTATATCATGAAAACATTCCCACATATACCACTGACAAGAATTTTAATGACCACACTGGTCATTTATCTACTTTCATTGTTTAAAATCTCAAAGGATTTACTCATTTTTGATAGATACCTTAGAACTCATTAGACTTAGCTGGACTTTCTCTGATCCTCAAAGAGACAGTGAATTCAGGATTTTAATTAGAAAGACTGGTTTCCATGACTAAACTCAAGGCTTTACTTTTTAATGTAAAATTATATATAAGGATATCATGTTGTTCAGAATTAACTACATAACATGACTGTTGGGTAAGCCACATACAAATTCAAGGTCTGCATCACTAATACAATAACACTACCCAATAGCAAAAATACCACTGGATGCATTAGACTTTACTAAGCATCACCACATATGTCACATAACATAATATTTACAAGTTGTAGGAAAAGCAACATCATTTATGATCTTCAGTTGATATCTGTTGTTTACTTACAGCCCAGGACCTACTTCTCTTTCCTAGAGTGCTCTGATTTCCTTCTGAGGATTTACCTTCTATCCACTGGACAGACATGGAACTGGACTCAGAAGTTAATCATCTCCCAAGAAGTTGGCACATTAGCCTAGTTAGGCCAACCTCTGGGGTCTCTCCTGTGAATCCAAATCTTGAGCAGAAAAATAAAGACACTAGAAATATTTAGAGGTTTTCATTTCAGCAAGAGAATCCAGATCAGATTCTTTCTGCTAAAAGACCTATTGGAATTCTCCAAACCTCTGAAGATAATTATGATTACTTCTCCATTTCCAAGCCTGGTTTTCTAGCATTCCATCAATTCTATGTACTCCCCATACCATTCCAATAAATTTTCTTTTTGTAAGTTAAAGCAAGTTTCTGTTGCTTCCAACCAGAGAACCCTGAAATGCCCTTTTACACCTGAAGCATCTGAAATGCAAAAATGTTAAGTAGTTTTTCCCAGGTTGCTCAGAAGCAAAAGAGTGATAATCTCATGACTCAATCCAGTGTTTTTTGCACTCTACCACAAAGATAAAGATGATCATACAACATTTTTTACTGAAGCATAATTGATTTAAGATATTATATTAGTTTCAGGTGTACAGCATATTTATTCAGTATTTTTATAGATTAAACTCCATAAAAGGTATTACAAGATAATTGCTATAATTTCCTGTCTTATAACCATATCCTTGTTGCCTATCTCTTTTATAGAACAGTTTGTATCTCTTAATCTCATACCTCTATCTTGTCTCTCCCACTTCCATCTCTCTACTGGTAACCACTAGTTTTTTCTATATCTGTGAGTCTGTTCAAATTACTACGTGCTATCATTTATTTTTTAGAATCCACACATAAGTGCTATCATCTAGTATTTGTCTTTCTATGCTGACATTTCACTAAGCATAGTATTCTCTAAGACCATCCACAGTGCTGCAAATGGCAGAATTTTATTCTTTTTATAGCTAAGCAATATTCCATTGTATATAAACCAGATCTTCTTTATCCATTCATCAGTTCATTGACACTTGGGTCACTTTTGTATCTTGGCTATTGTAAACAGTGCTACTGTGAACACTTCAATGTGAGTTTTTATCCTGAATGGATGATGAATTTTGTCAAATACTTTTTCTACCTCTATTGAGATTATCAAGTGATTTTTAGCCTTTCTTTTGTTAATATAATGTGTCACATTGATTGATTTGCAAATATTGAATCATTCTTGCATGATTCCTGGAACAAATCCAACTTGATCATGGTATATGATCCTTTTATATACTGTTGGATTCAGTATGCTAGTAATTTGTTGAGGATTTTTGCATTTATATTCATCAAAGACATTGATCTGTAATTTTCTTTTTTTGAATGTCTTTGTCTGGTTTTGATATTAGGGAAATGGTGGCCTCTTAGAATGAATTTGAGAGTGTTTCATTCTCTTAAATTTTCTGGAATACTTTAGGAACAATAAGCATTAATTCTTTATATGTTTGGTAGAAATCCCCTGTGAAGCCATCCAGTAGTAGACTTTCATCTGCTGAAAGTTTTTTTTTTTTTTTAATTACAAATTCAGGTGCACTTATAGTGATCAGTCTGTTCAAATTGTTTCTTCTTGATTCAGTCTTGACTGCTGTGTTTCCAGAAATATGTCCATTTCTTCTAGATTGTCCAATTTGTTGGCACATAACTGTTCACAGTATTTTCTTATGATTTCATCTCTGTAGTGTCAGTTGTTATTTTTCCTCTTTAATTTCTTATTTTATTGATTTTGGTCCTCTCTCTTTTCTTCTTGGTGAAACTGGCTAAAGGTTTATCAATTTTATCTTTTCAAAACACCACCTGTTGGTTTCATTGATCTTTCCTATTGTTTTTGTACTATTTTATTTATTTCCTCTCAGATCACTATTATTTCTTTCCTTCTGCTGACTTTAGGATTTGTGTATTCTTCTTTTTCTAATTCCTGTAGATGGCAGGTTAAGTGGTCTGAGATTCTTGTTTCTTGAGGAAGACCTGTATCTCTTAGGACTGCTTTTGCTGCATCCTATAGATTTCTCAAGTGTTGTATCTCCATTTTCATTTGTCTCAAGGTATTTTCTGATTTTCTCTTTTGATTTCTTCATTGACTCATTGTTTTTTTTTGTTTGTTTTTTTTTAGTAGCATGTTGTTCATATCCATGTGTTTATTTGTTCCCCATTTTTCCTTTTGCAACTGATTTCTAGTTTCATATCATTGTGATCAGAAAAATGATTTATATAATTTCTATCTTCTTAAATTTCTTGAGACTTGTTTTGTGAACTAGCATGTGGTTTGTCCTGAAGAACATTCGATGTGCACTTGAAAAGAATGTGTATTCTGCTGTTTTGGGATTTATTGTCCTGTAGGTACCTATTAAGATCAACTGGCCTATTGTTTCATTTAAAACCACTGTTGCCTTATTGATTTTCTGTCTGGATGATCTGTGCAATAACATAAGTGGGGTGTTAAGGTCCTATCCTATTACTGTATTATTGTCAATTTCTCCCTTTATGTCTGTTAGTATTTGCTTTATATATTTATGTGTTTCTGTATAGCTTACATACATGTTAATGAACATAATATCCTCTTGCTATATTGATCTTTTTATAAAATAATTCCCTTCTTTAGTTTTTTTAATAGCTTTTGTTTTCAAGTCTATTTTGTCTGAAAATATATGAATTTGCATGAAATATCTTTTTCCATCCCTTCACTTACAATCTGTATGTCTCTTTAGTTCTGAAAGTGAGTCTCTTATAAGCAGCATATAGAAGGACCTTGTGTTTTTTTCTAATTGGCCACTTTACATCTTTTGATTGGAGCATTTAGTCCATTGACATTTAAAGTAATTATTGATAGGTATGTACTGATTGTCATTTTATTACTTGCTTTCCTATTGTTTTTATAATTTTTCTCTGTTCATTTTTTCTTGTTTCTTTTCTTGTGATTTGATGGTTTTCCTTAATAGTATTCTCATATTTCTTTCTTTTTATTCTTGTGAATCTATTGTAGATTTTTGATTTGTGGTTGCAATGGGGTTCAGATACATTGATTTATAACTACATCTACTTGTTTTAAACTGGCAGTCATTTAAGTTCAAATGCTAAAAGACCTCCATTTTTTTTTACTCTCCACCCCCACATGTTGTGTTTTTCATATCATATTTTATATCTTCACATTATCCCTGTTTATTGTAGTTAAAGTTGCTTTTATCATTTTTTGTCTCTTATTCTTTGTACTGGCTTATTTCAGGGATTGATCCTCAGTTCTTACTATATATTTGCCTTTCTTAATAGAATTTTTCCTTTCCTATAGATTGTTGTTTCCTTTCTGCTTAGAGAAGATCCTTCAACACTTGTTTTAGGGTGGGTTTAGTATTGATTAACTCTTTTAGTTTTTGCTTGTCTGAGAAGCTATTTATATCTCCTTCAATTCTTAATGATAATCTTGCTGGGTAGAGTATCCTAGGTTGCAGATTTTTCCCTTTCAGCACATGAAATGCAACATGCCACTTTTGGTCTGCAAAATTTCTGCAGAGAAATCAGCTGATAACCTTATAGAGATTCACTTGTATATGATTTTTAGTTCTTCTCTTGCTGCCTTTAAAAATTTCTGTTTAAATTTTGCCATTTTAATTATGATATGTCTTGGTGTCAGTTTGTATGGATTCATCTTGTTGGGACTTTCTGTGCTTCCTGTGCCTAGATGTATGTTTCCCTCTTCAGTTTTTGAGAGTTTTCATTCATAATTTCCTCAAATACATATTTGATCCCTTCTCTCTCTTCTCCTTCTAGGACCCCCTATCATGCAAATGTTGGTACATTTAAAGTTATCCTAGAGATATATTAGGCTGCTTCCATTTTTTTTTATTTATTTTTCTTTTTGGTGCTCTGATTGGATGATTTCCATTATTCTATTTTCCAGATCACTTTTGTGACTTTCTGTATCACTTACTCTGCTATTCATTCCTTCTATTGTGCTTTTTATTTCAGCTATTGAATTCTTCATTTCTGATGGCATCTTTTTTTATATTCTCTAGTCCCTCATTAAGGTTTTCACATTTTTGTGTTCTTTATCCTAATTCAATTAAGATTTTTATTACCAATGCTTTGAATTCTTTATCTGATAAATCATTTGTTTCTGTTTCATTATTTATTCATTTTTCCAGAGGTTTTCCCTTGCTCTTTCAAGTGAAAGCAGTTTCCAAGTCTTTTCATTTTCAACTTTCTCTGCTTCTATGAATTTAAGTGAAACAGTAATCTATTTCCATTTTTAAAGGATGTTGTTATGTAGAAATGCCCCTGTACAGACTGCATTGCCCAATGCATTTAGTGGGAAAGCTAGATTTGACACGGCTATAAGTCACATCTTTCCTCAAGGTCTTCTGGCAGCTCTCAGCTTTGTAGGTGGTGGGGCTGGAGATGGAGCGGGGCAGAGCATTCATTGAGCATGGGCTGGGACACACACCTCAGCAGAGGCTGTCACAGGAAACTCAGCAGCCTCAGGAACAGTCCTTTCTCCACCCCACCTCCAGGGGAAGTCAGCTCCTCTCGAGCGGAGTACAGACTTCCCACAGTCCTCCCGTTAGTTCCAGTGGGCCTTCACCAGCCAGTGGTGCTCATCTCCCTCACATAGGACCCCAAGACTAGGGCACCCCACCTGTAACTCTCACTCCTCACTCTCCAGGTGGATGTCCATCCATATATCCTCCCTTTCCCTCTGAATCCCCTCCCAAGAGCACAGGTCCTGACTGGATCACTTTTCTTCCCTTCCTACCCAATCACTTGTGTATCTTTCTCATAGCCTTGGTTGTACAGGGGTCCTTCTGCCAGTTTCCAATTCGTTTTCAGTGAGAATGTTCCACATGTAGATGATTTTTGATGTGTTCATGGAAGAAGGTGATCTCCATGTCCTCTTACTCTGCTATTTGGTCAATCTTCCATCCAACACTTCTTTTAAATGGAGCTTCATCTTCCAATGGTGAAATTGTTTTAAAGTTTAAAATCATTACAAGAATAACTTTAAACAAAAGAAAATCTAATTTTGGATAGCCATAAGTATCTTCATAAAGCTTTTAGAGAACCATCATCCATTTCCTTCAGTAATACTTTCAGATTCTTATAAGGAAGACCTTCTATTTTACCATGTACTCCAAATATTGGGTTATAATGCCTACTACTAACTGTCTGACTTTTCCAAATACTTCTCTCCTACATTCAAACATCATAAAAAGAAAGCAAAAAGATAGAGCAAATTAAGTGAATCAAGAGCACTAACAATAATAATGAATAGCATTTTTTGATTACCTACCATATATCAGGCAATCCATTGGCCTTTATATATGTATTAAATGCTATTAAATCTTCACAACAGCATTGCAAGGTCAGTACCAATATCTCAATTTAAAATGAGTGAACAGAGGTTTAACAATGTTAAGTAACTTACCAAGTTCACATAACTGAAATATGATAAAAACTACCATCTAAGCCCATATTCTTTCCATGAATACCATATATCCCCTTAGAATATTAAAGTGAGACATTAGGGAATAGTCTTATCCCTTTAATTTTCAAAAGCTTAGACTAAAAGAAGGTTGGTAATATCATAGACTCTGTGATAACTAGCACTGAAAAATCATAATCAACAGAAACACTAAATCTATATTTAGAATTTGGAAAGTCACAAGATATCTACGTTAAATAGAGAATCTGAATATTGTGATATTTGAAAAGACAACACTCACCCCCATTTGATGTCAGAAAAGGCTTACATTTTGGAAAAGTCTAGAAATCTTGCTTTCAGGTTTACAAGGGGTAAAAGTACCATCACTTTCTCTCCTAGATTTCTCTGCCTTCCTGCTACATTCCTCTCCAAAAAGTTTAGCTTATATCAATCAAAATTGCCATTTTAACAGATGTGCATCTCAAACTCAATATCATACTCTTCACAATTACTACATAACCGAACTGTGAAGGCAAAATGGTTGTTATGTGGAATATGTCTTTAAAACCTTTAGCAGTTAAGAAAAAAAAAGAGAGACACACCTAGCCTTATTTTTTCCATCTGGATCCAAAACTTCAGTTCATGGGCAAAGTATATGGTATTTGTGTTGGCAAGAAGAAGGGTGTGATTTCAAAACACCATCTAGTAGTGCTGTAACGTGGCCCACAGTGCTAATGAGGCATGGTGGTGAATATCGTTCTTGTAATAGTATCAATTGTTTCAATATGTAAAAGTCTCTTTAAAGCTATATATTGAACCTATACTTATGTCTAGCCATCCTAAAATTGAATCCTACAAGTTACTAACAGACTTAAGCTTTCAACCATCTCTGAAAATAGATCAAAAGGCACACCCTGCTCAAGATGGCTCAATAATGTCCTTTTCTGGGAAAAAGTGAGAGCAGTTCTCAAAAGAACACTTTTTTAATTGAATGATTGCACAACCTAATAGAGGGATTGCCCAGATTTGGTGTTTGGTGAGGGGAGATTCAACCTTGCTAGATTACCCTCACTTCATCTGGAGCTCGGTCCCCAGGAGGATGTTAAAATCAAACAACCAAGAATGACATCAGTACAGTGCTTAATGGAGATGTCCTGTAGTGGAATTTAAACAAATGTAAATGTACTTATTTTTCCTGTTTGATTAATTGCTGTATTCCTCCTAAAGAAAACACTTTTTGGATACCTTGAGAGATTAGATCATGGCTAATCTATACATATTATCTGTACATGCTATAGTTCTACTGCTTGTTATCTTCATGTAACATCATTGAGAAGAGCTCACAAGCCAGGTTTCACACTCTTAAGCACATATTTTTTTCATATTTCATTATTTTTTTCAATCCATACCCAACAAAATGATCCCCATCACCAACCAGCCTGGCTGCCTAAATAAGATTTGTAGGATCCTATCAATGATGGTGATGGCAAGTAAACCCTTAGGCAAGTTGTCAATTCTGCCTCTTAAGGTTGGGATGTGACCTTGTGTATCCACAATATAATTTTACTATTTATACTGTCTAAAGGTATGCCACCATATAGTGATTTGCGGCCACAAAACTCCCCTAACTACCACACTCTCAACAGAAGCATACAAGTAAGACATGGAAGAATAGCTGGCCAATTGCACCTGCATTTTTGCATCTGCAACTAAAAACTGATCCAAATGGAAGGCGACACCCATAAGGTAGAGGTGTGGGGAGAAATTGGGCCATGGGTGTTCTATAATATAGTAGAACTTCCTCCATGCTGTTAAGTGAAAAATAGAGATTAGACACAGGAAAACAAACAAAGCCCAACTCCATCTATTTATTACCTCAGGGTTTATATCAGATCTGGTAATAAATTATTGAATAAGATAAGATTCCACTGTATCCAAGAATAACATATCTTGGGATTCTCAAAGAAGGTAAATTTAAATAAAGTCAAAATCCCTCCCTAGTCCTAGAGCAACTTTTTTTTTTTTTTTGCCAACATGGAGTATTACATGCCATTATCAAAGGCATATCAAAGCATCACACAGCTTAATTCCACGTTTCCGTGTTTGAAAACACGGTCACCTTTTGCTGGAGGCAAGAAGAAAAGGAAGGCCATGATGCTTTTTGGGGGCTCCATGGAAGCCTGTTTTTCCTCTTCATCAAAACCTGAAAATAAGGGCTCTTTCTCCATCTTTATCGTGAAGGTGGAACTGTGGTCCTTGAAAGCCTCTCGCTGCCTTCTTTCCTGGCGTTTCTAGCCTCCCATCAGTCAGAGGAAAGAGTGCCCCCACAGGCCATCATTAACCTGCCAATTCTGCCTCCAAACAAGGAGGACAAGAGCTCACTAATTTGAAGATCAAAAAGCCACTTGTCCATTATATAATTGGAATGAAAGGCAAAATGTTGCCATTCTGAAGAGCACAGTAATTACTAGCTGTTAATTGCTCTCTCGTGGTGGCTCACTTTTAATTAAAAAGAACAGCTCGTTGCAGGCCGATAAGCAATGGTGGAGACCAGCGGTTTAATCAACAAAGCAGAAAAATTTGTTTCTGCCGTGGCCAACAACTGCTTGAGAAATCTTCAGATGTCCAATTGAGATTAAAAACTGTCTATTTAGTGCAGTCAGATTTTATTTTAACCAAGGAAATGACTATTTGAAGTCTTCCAATGTGAGTGTCTCCGCCACATCCCCGCTGGTGCCGTGGGGACTAATCACGGACTGGGGTTGTGATCACTCAAGTAAAGAAATTTAGCGACTTTCCTCTTGACTTCATCATTCTTGGGTAATTGGCCTGTCTGAGGTGAGTACTCTTTCTTTTTTTTCTTTTTTTTTTTTTAAAGAAAGCGCTTTAAAGTATGGAAGGCCCACAGACTGTGCATTTAATTACTGTTCATATTTCATGCAGTCAAACTGAATTTCATTTAAAAAGAAAATGATTTACCTATCTTAAAGAGGCCATATATGCTCTGCTTTGTTTTTTATTTCCAGGGGTTATACATTTACATGCCCCTCCCCCCAAAAATGTATTTAGGGCATCAAAGTTAATTCTGTAAGATGCTCCTCTATCTTTTCCTCTTTCATCTAATAGCCACAAATGACAGCTATCCTTAGGAGGGGTGGGGGGATACTCCCTGGAAAAATAATACTACATTTACTTAAGAAGGTTTCCTAGGTTAAGTGGGGTTACTTGGCCCCAGTTTGGCTCGTATTTCTCCAATTGTGAACTGCATGTCCACTCCATGCATCTTTTCTTCTCCCCCTTCTTCTAGGTTGTGGTAGCTGGAAAGCCATTTGTTTTTAAATTTGCATGTGCTTCCACTTAACTGTTCCTGTATGAGTCTCAAGCTATGTTTAAGTCTAGTCTTTCATCAGGAAGGAAATAACTGCTGTCTTTACTAATCATAAGAAACGCATCTCTTTGTTGTCTGGATTATATTAAGAATGTTCCTCAATCACAATGCCGGTGATACAAACTGTTAGTCAAATATCTACCATAGGAATTGGGGAAGCATTAGCACTAGTCATCCTGCACAAAATGGTTCATCACTTCAGCTCAAATGGTCCTTCTAAAAGCATCTGTGCCTTGCCAGCCACTAAAGCAGACTTCTCTTTCTCCTAAACTGATAGTCTTAAGATAGAGCCTACAAATAAATGAGTAAGTTAATTCAGGATAATGAAAAACTAACCAATTGTTAGCTTAATTTCATAGTCCTTTCTTCTCTTTGAAAACACTGCTGACGTCAGGCTGATAGATACTGGCACCTCCTACTTGCTTCCATGCCAAAGTCACGTAGGCCTCCCTCCTGCTAGGGAATTCATCAATTGAATCCTAAACTGGCTCTCCTTAATTAAGGTGTCTGTTTTCAGAGAGTAAGGAAGGAAAAAAGAACTTTTACTGAGTTTTCTTTTACCTTTCTTTCCATTTATATCCAAGAATCAACAGTCTGCCACTGTAGAAAGAGTAGAGTCCAATCTTAATTTAAATCCCAACTTTATTATTTTCTTAATGAGTAACCATGGGAAACACACTCGGCCTCTTAAATCTCAATTCAGTCCATGGAGAAAATAAGTCTTTTAAGAAATTGTTGCCAAAAGTAAATGAAATAATATTTTGAAGATAGTAGCTGTTTGGTAAATGATAGCTATTCCTAGGCAATGTTGGATACTGGTGATAGGATATGCATACCAAGTCAAGAAGGGTTCCTCCCCTTGGAATCCTCTGTTTACTTTCAAACGTGGCAGGTGGAACTGGAGAAGAAAACCCCAGAATTGTTTTGTTGAGTAGTCTCCATTTCCTTCCACCTCTACACTTCATCATTGCATACATACCATTAATTATGTTACAGTAAACTCTGGCATGAGGGGGTAGGACACAGTGAATCAATGAATACCCCCAAGAGAAATTTGATAGTAGATTCACTTTAATAAAAAGATGGGAAGGCAAAAAAGAAGACAGAGAATTGTTTTCTGAAATTTAAGTTTCTGAAAATTTTCCCCAGGATGTTAATGAGCAAAAGAAGAGCACACCACACGTACACATACACACACACACATACACACACATATTTCTCTTGACATCCCCTACCACATCTATCAATCCTATAAATAAGTTTAGTGACCTTATTTACGATAAGCCTGAGAGAAAACTATTTATGTGAGCAGCACCATCTTTTAATTTAAGAAAGCCATGCAACTTGAAAAATACTGAAATTATTTTCTCCTAAAATATATATTGAAAAATCGTTGCCTCTTTGATATATTCCTTTCTGTCCCTTCTTCTACTGGGAACAATTATGTGGCTTCTTTGCTTTCTCACTGATAGTTAAGAAGCTTTTAAAACTAATATTGAAGCCAACAAAAAATTAAATGTCTTAGATGAAGAATATTAGTTTTATTTTCAGTTACAAAATAAACTGGAGCCTATAGTCATCCTTTCTGTATACAGTCATGGAAACATCAAGTGATGAAAGAGATTTAGAAGAGACTTTTGCAAATATAGTCTAGGCCTTTAAAAGTTACAGAAGAAGTACAAATAGTCACTAAATTCTATACTTAGATAGAAGTCAAAGAGAACTGCTACTGTGCCGCAGGACTTCATCTTCCCCCAAAGGCTGAGTGGCAAACGGTCCCCCTATGTAAGAATAGAATTTGGCATTAGAAGGGAATGACCCAGTTATCAGGAGCAGGCTCTATTACCAGCTCCTGGCTTGAACCTGGATGGATCCTGTCACTTCCCTGATGTGATGACTGATGTAGAGAAACCCTGACAGCCAATTCAGTGTAAGGAGTCTATTTTTCTATAACTGTGTTGTATGCTTAGTCACTCAGTCATGTTTGATTCTTCGTGACCCCATGGACTGTAGCCTGCAAGGCTCCTCTGCCCATGGGGATTCTACCCAGGCAAGAATACTGGAGTGGGTTGCCAAGCCCTCCTCCAGGGGATCCTCTCAACCCAGGGATGGAACACTGGTCTCCCATATTGCAGACAGATTCTTTACCATCTGAGCCACCAGGAAAGTCCTTTCTAAAACTACTTTTTTCTTTTTTCAATTTTGTGGTTAAATATACATAAGATAAAATTTACCCTTTTAACCATTCTTATGTGTACAATTTAATCATAAACATTTTAAGTGTACATCACACATTGTACAAGTATTCATTTTAATGTTACAATTCTGTACATTCATATGTGCAATCATCACTACCATTCATCTCCAGAATGTTTTCATCATTCTAAACTGAAACTCTATACCCATTAAACAGTAACTCATCATTTTCTTCCCACTCCCAGTTTCCTGTAACCACTATTCTACTTTCTCCATGCATTTGCCTATTCTAGGTACCCCATATAAATGGAATCATACCTTATTTGTCCTTTGATGTCTGGCTTATTTCATTTAGCATAGTGTTTCAAGGTTCACCCATGCTGTAGCATACGTCAAATTTTCACCTTTTTCTTTATTACTTTATTTCACTGAAGGATAATTGCTTTACAGAATTGTGTTGCTTCCTGCCAAACATCAACATGAATCAGCCATAGTTACACATATGAAAATTTTACCTTTTTAAGGCTGAATACTATTCCACTATACAGGCAGAACACATTCTGTGTATCCATTAATCTGTTGGTGGGCATTTAGTTTCTACCTTTTTAGCTATTGCTAATAATGCTACTATGAACCTTGATGTACAAGCATCAAAGTGCCTACTTTCAATGACAACTTTTGAGATTCAGGAACAGCACAAGCAGACTTAAAAGGCTATTGGTAGTGGTCTGTCGGCATTGGGCTCATGTGTCCTGCTTAGAAAGTCAAGAAGACAGGTACCACATTGCTTGACTCACTTTGTACCATACCAACTACCAGAAGCTGCTCAACAAAGGTCTTATAATAACAGAAAGCACACTTGGCCTCTTTGGATCAATTACATGTTAAACTTAAATCCTCTTATAGGGTGTGGGCAACCTCCTGCCCACGCACTGTGCTAGTTAAGGGCAAAAGCGAAACAATATGTTTATGCACAGGCTTCTCTGAACACTCAGCTTCCTGTGTCTACTCAGGACACCCAGAACCAGCAGGTCCAGGATGACTGTAGCCAATTCCGATCACAACTCTTGGGTTCATTTCATGATTGGGATGTGGAGGGGGAGCTTTGTTTTCCTACTTCCTGTTTCTAATTTTCAGGCAGCACCTGTCACCAGCAGTCTTGACTTTCACAGTTTTCTTTTGAGTCTCTTGGCTTTTTTTTCCCATACTTGTTCTAAGGTTTATCAGAGGAAACACTTGCCCTCCCAAGGATGGCCTCCACGCTGTGACAGATTAATCCAAGTTGAGTGAACTTCCTTCAGACAGAGGACACTAATTATTATGAAGGCACTTAGAACACAATGCGAGCTGACATCTGACAGACCATTCCCTGCCAGCTCTGCATTGTCTTAATGTCAGACCCTGTCAGTTCCCAGCCTTAATTACATCCTGTTTACAAACATTAGGCCTGACTTCAGATGAAGCCTTAACAAAGGTTGACAAAGGTCAGGGTCACATCGCAAGGATGTTATCTGTCTGTACTCTCCTCCCGATAAACCAGAGGTACAGGGCTGATTCGGGAGATAGCATTCAGGGCAGAAAAATGCACTGTGGTCACTGGAATATCTAATCTCTGTGGACACATTTTCATCCAATCTGCTTAGCACTGTGGCAGGCAGAGGGGCCCAGATTTAGAGGGCCAACTCAGTGCTGCTTGTTATCTGAAATCCCCTGAGGGCAGACGTGGCAAAGGTGTTGGGAAAAACCTTCAGCAGGAAGGCGGTAGTCACCCTTTGCTACTGAATCAAGAAAAACAAATTCAAGTATTAAGAAGGAACCCCAGTTACAATAGAGACTTGTGTCAAAGATAACAAGCAAATCTTAACTAGTACACATAACCTGATTTTTTTTCATTCATTATTTTTGAAATGCTTTTATGTTAAAGTCAAGTAGCAGATTTTTTTTCTTAGATTCATTTTACATGTTAGACTTGTAAGTATCACATGAGACTTGCATTCAAAGCAATCCAACTTGGTTACCTATGAATTCTAATAGGTTATAGCAGTAATTAATAGTATAACCTATCTTTTTTTCTTTTAAGTTTTGGCCTTCAGTGGTCATCTGCCAATCTCTATATTTTACAAATAGGAAGACAGTGGGTTGAATCATTTAACATAACTAGATCTTACAGTACACTAGTGGCAAGGCCAGGCTGGAATCAAAATCTCTCATACCTAGTCTGGGGTTCTTTGGAAGTAAACACTTTATTTTTTTAAGAATTTTTAAGGAGTCTGGCATCTAGGTACTAGACATCTGTTTAACAACTTGTTCATTTTGCTTTCTCGGCCTTCTTTCCTAAAGATCTAAAGAATTTAGATTTTTTTTCATCTTATAGGTCCTAACATATAAATTTTTTCAATGTTCTTCTTTCAAATGCATTTCCTTAAGTCTTGTAATTCCCATAGTGCCCACAAAAGCACTCAGTAGATAACATATAACTGCTTGAGCACATCTTGGTTCTTCCCCATTATCAAGACTTCTGCTGTGCTAGCTCCATGTCATTTTCTTACTGAGTCCAGTGAGCTGCAGTGTGTTCAACAGGCTTGCTTCCTATATGTACATCTTGTAGAAGTGAGTTTAGGTGTATCTCTAACAACTTTGTCATAATTGGGGGCTTTTTTTGTCTTTTTTCTTTTTTTTTATGTGGACCATTTTTAAAGTCTTTATTGAATTTGTTATAATAGTTCTTCTGTTATATGTTTTGGTTTTTTGGCTGTGAGGCATATGGGATCTTGGTCCCCAGCCAGGGATCAAACCTGAACCAAGATCGAACCTGTCTTCTGGAAGACAAAAGTTTAACCACTGGACATCCAGGAATGCCCCTATCATGTAGGTTTTTCAGGTCATCGTTTCATAGATATGGCCTCTTTTGGTGTCTAGTTCTTCCCTCATCAGTAACACTGCTTGCCACACCCCAACACAGAAAGACTCACCTTCAGGCCTACAGTTTAGCCCTCCCTCCCAAGAAGATCCCAGAACCCTGGCCCTACAGTTTCATTTTCTTGCTACCAGTGGGTAACTCTGAATTTTTTAGGCTTAATCCTAGCTCTTCACTTCTTTTCTTCCTCATCTCTATAAGAGGTCTCTACACAAACACAATAAGCCTAAGTACAAATCATTTCCAAGGTGCCTATCCCAATCCTCCCATCTTGAAAGAAGAAACATCATTCTCCTGATCTCTAATTTTTAAACTTTGAGAGTCATTTCTTGTCCCTACCTACTTCCTTATATTGAAGAACCATGTCTTGTTCATTGCTTTCTCCGAAGTACCTGCCACAGTACCTCAAACATAGTAGGCACTTATTAATGCATGGATAAATGAGCAAAAACAATGAAAGGATAAGTGACGGAATGGACAAACTTGGTGAAATCAGAGTCTTTGATAATTCTTTTTCCACAATATCCCAGCATTCCTGTTCCACTTCATCCATTTCAACCATCTTGATTTTCAAGGCACTCTTCAGCAGGAATCTGAATTACTACAAACCATACTTGGTTCATCTGCCTTAATCTCTCCATCTAAATACCACACCCCCCAGCCCCCCATCTATGACTAGGCACAGATAGTAGCTCTGTACCAAAACTGGTGCTTGACTCTTACCTAAAATACAGACCCCTTACAACAATCCTATCAAATATTCTAATTTGTTATATAAAAATGTCAAGTAGCTCTAGGCCCCGGTCCAATTCCTGACAAGTGTGACTTATTCTATTCCTCCAGGATGACGATGAAATGCTGTTAACTATCATTTGACTCCACTTCTCTGAACAGGTGTGCACCCCATAACATTCTGTGGTCTAGACTAGAGTTCCTAGCTTATGAGAGATTATGTCATTTGGGACTGAATCCAAGACTTGGCTTAAATAAAGATGTATTACTGCCTTGCTGCTCATGCATCCACCGCATTCACAGAGTGAAGGCAGATGAATCTGCCCATCAAGTGTAACACAGAACTCTCTGATGACAAACTTGACTTATGGTAGTAAAATTGAGGTTACAGTGAAATTGAACTAAAATCCCTAGGTGTTATACCACTTTAACTTGCTTCACTCACTGTGATGAGCTACATAGTTCAGAAGGCGGTAGTTAATGCAGGTTAAAGAGTTGTGTCCTAAGATATTTCCACCATGGAGCTGTAAAGTTTGTGTTTGTTATGTCTGCCAGCTAGTGGCTGGAATATCCAGTAGGAATTTCTCTCAATTAGCAAAGGGAATAAAGGCGTGATGGGGGCAGCAGGGAAGGAGGAGGGCCAAGGGAAAGATGAATGAAAAACTGAATTCTTTCCTGTAAAACCTTGAGGAAGTGTGATAAAGCTGGCCTTTTGGCATGCATTACATATACATTTTAGTGCTAAGTACAGTTTAAAGATGGACAATAATCATCTGTTATCTGGGTAACACTGACATGTTAATGGTTCTATTTGCAAGTCTTAAGACATGATCAATAATTGAGAGCTTTAAAAACATCAGGCACACCTGCAACTTCTTTTCACAACTGAAAAATAACTGCTTGCTCTTTTTTCAGATGGTTGTTTTATTTTCTTTGCATTTGCCACGTCAGTCACATGCACAACTCACTCTCCCATCAGAATTGGGTTACAGCCAGTGGCTAGCGCCTCCGGAAATACAGACCTAATATTTCACAATAGCTCTACAAGGGTCTGCAACCACATGCTTTACTAACCCAAACAAGAAAATCTAATTTTAGTGGGAGAGGAGTTGAGAGGGTCAGAAGGAAACCATGTCAGTAATTTAGTACATACCTTTATATTTGGGGGTATGCGAAAGTTCAGTGCTTAAGTGAACTTCCAAATTCCTAGTATGCTCACAATAAGCTGTTTAATTCAAGTGCAAGGAATCTCACCACAGGATTTCATAAGATGTAATTTCTCCAAAAAAAAAAAAAAAAAGACACACAAAAATTCTACAGCTCTGAAACACAGAGTCAAGAACAGATATCATTTTACAAAATATCTCAGTTTGCCTGGCTGATTCTGCCTTCTTTAGTGGTGGATAGTGGGGATCACGGAGAGTGACTAAAAGGATTGGTGTGCAAGGAGCCCGGAGCCCATGAAAACAAAGGCTTCAGGAGAGCAAAATTGAACAGGACTCCTCAGCACCCACCGAACTCATGGTGGTTGAAGCAGCAGTTATGCCTCAACTGGTCCTGAAGCCTTGAGTATCAAATCTTTCCTTTCATTCAGCTATCTGAATCTAAAGGACAGTTTTTAATTTAAAACAATGCTAGCTTTGATTGTCAAACTGTGCTGTGCGTGGGGTAGGTCCAGGTTATGTGTTCAGTCTCCTCTCCCCAGCCCCCTGAGCAGATATCTAATACCCAGCACACAGCAAACACCCGATGCGGTACATGGGATGTGCGAATCGATGAGAGGCTACAACAGGGGCTTGGACGTGGTCTCGGGGCCTCCGATGCATCCTACTTTAAAGCAATCTTAGAATTTTATCTTAGAGCCAGTATATTTTTAAATCAACTCCTCCACTATATATGATTCAGTTCGGGAAATAAATAGAAATAAGGGATATAATTTTCTGCCTCTCTGCTGAACCATCAAAAAATTTTTTAATCTCAGAAGACACAGTGATGGGCAGTTTTGCCTTAAAAAAGAACAGGGTTGTCCATAGCAGTATCACCCACATCCCACAACTGGAGGCAGTTGCCTCCTGAGAAGGATGGAAGGGAGTGCCAAGTAAAGCTTCTGCCCAAAAGATCTAACTTCCCCTTTTATTGCAGCTCTCCTGTGGGAGGGTGGAGAGTGTGGGAGGACACAGGAGGAGGGATCTGCTAGGGGATGGTGCCATGGGCCAGACCCTGAGGAACAATATTATTTTATGCTCCTGTAACAATCCCAACTCACTCACTCCATTATATCTACCCAAGTTTCTGAGCAGCTGGGAGCTGGCCAACTCCCATAGAGCGGGCAGCCTAGGCAAATAACAGTCGTCATTGATTGATACAAAGTAAATATTCAGTACAACCATATAAAGTAAATATTATTATCACCATTTTACAGAAGAGAAAAGTAAGGTTAATCTGTTTAGCAGGTGATGAAGTTTGGATAGGAACCTCAGTTTGTCTGACTCTAAAACATGAGATTTTTTTCCAACACATCATTCTGCCTCCTGGATCTGATCCCTGTGTAAGCTCATATTCCCAGTGAGAATGTGGTTATATAAAGAGGCACTCTCTTCCGTATTCAAACTAGGCATCATTTTTAGATAAAATCCTTTACATGTAAGGGCCTAATAATTTAAGACCAAATTTGAGAAAAAAAAAAAAAACTGAAATATCACAAAGTAACAAACATCATATAAGTCTCTCATTCCATCATATACTACAGAATATTTTGCAAGTTTTACTTATACTTGTGAAAATAAATATATCAGCATTATGTAGCCTTTTCTGCTGGAAGAGTTCAGAGTACTTTTCAAATGCCAATTTGGTATTTGCTTAGAAAATAAAGGCTGAAATACTATAGACAAACTGTAGGAGGTATCTCTTAAATAAAATTTATCTTCCTTCTTCACATAAAACATAGGCATCTCAAGATAAAACATACATTGACACTATGGTTCGGAAGATTCCCCAGAGGAAGAAATGGCCACCCAGTCCAATATTCTTGCCTGGAGAATCCCATGGATGGAGAAGCCTGTACGGGCTACATTCCATGGGGTCACAAGAGTCAGACATGACTGAATGACTGAGCACATAGCTACTATTCATTTGAGCACTGAATTTAGTGTTCAGCTTCTGGAAAAACAAGGTGAAAAAAAATGATTTATATATAAATCTCATTGTCCAATAAAAAAGCTTCCTGTGGATTGTTGTTTAGGAAACTCTGAAAAGGACATTTGATATCATCTACCACTATTTTACAAAAAATTACACAGATACTCTCCATGTGACATTACTTAAATTGACCTTCAACAGAAGCTCAAGGAGAATCATTTTTAAGAAAACTAATTTGTTTCAGATGCAACTCTTATTTTTCTTCTCCAGAGGTCATAGTTTAGTTTTACACTAATGAATAGTACACTTGAGTCTTTTCACCTCTTTTTCAAGATTTTTCAGTTATCTGTACATTCTTAGCAATAAAAATCCATCTTTTTTTTTTTTTAAGGTAACATGTGGACCATTTTGTGTTTAACTGAACCCTGTGCAAGGCACACATTCTCTTGACTCAGAGACTCTGACCTATTAAAGATCCACCCTCAGCGTCAGAACCACACATGGCAGGACCCAGGAGTTCCCGCCACAGTTTGCCTAATTCCAGAACCAAGCTCTGAATCACCAAACTACAAATTCTATTCTGTTTACCATAAGGGTGGGTGCGCAACATTTTTAACTGTATTTCAAAGTCAGGTAGATAAGAACATCTTCCTGGGGAAATTATATTTTCTTTAGGTCATTCTTTAAGGGCAGGCTTACAGAGAAAATCTAGATGGTAATTGCTTTTGATCAAGTGAAGAATGTGAAACCATAACCCAAATTTATTCTTAAACCTCAGCAACAATAGATAATAAATACTGCAATATGTGGGGAAATGAACAGGGTCTATATGGATGATAGGAAGTTATATACTTCATAGAACAGGCAATAGGAGCTTTCTCTTCAGGTCACCAATCAACTCAAAGTTGGTTAAAAGTAACCAATTGTCATCATGGATAAGGTTCTAGGTGAAATCAGTTAGCGGTCAAAGCAAACACCTAAAACACCATGGACCACACTACGAAAACCTAGAAGCAATTATCACTCATCATTGCCCTGGCAGGAAGCTCCAGGGAGACCAAGGACTAAATGAGTAAAGGGACCACTATCACCTCTTAAATCTTGGGCCAACTGCTTCCAGATGAGCCATATGGCAAAGTGAGGAAATGGAGCTCTGAAATCCTGCCCAGATGTTGCATTTTTACCTAGAAATGATCAATAGTTGGGTTCCTGATCCTTTTCATTTATAAGACAATGGATTTTTCCCAACATGGTAATTTAGTTACTACTTTTAAGCAGAGTATGTCTTTGAATTTTGTGAAGACTTAACCAATGTGTGCTGAAGCATGTGGGCATTTGAAGTTATAAGATGGGAAATAAAAGATACTGCTAGTTTCTCTAGGACAGTTATCCAGGAAATGGAGTGTCCTTTAGGGCTTACACAAATTTCCTTCTCTTCATTTCCTTCTCCATTTCCTTCTCTTCAAATCAGCATAAAACACTCTGAACTCCAAAGTTTGTTAATAATTTATTAGATGAAAACTCTATAGTTACTGCTATTTTCAAAACAGTACAGTAGAAGAGTCCCTAAGCCCAAGTTGATGGCAGCTGTTTCTTATAAGTACATCCCTAAAATTACGAAAGCCCAATGTGAGCCCGAAGGTTTCCATCCGTGGATTCAGTCCGGCTATATGCTAAGTACTAAGGATTCAATGGGCAAAATATAGAAATAATCCTTGCCCTCAAGGACCTTACATTCCAACAGAGAAGTTAGACCCTGAACATCAAATCATACACAACTATCTAACTAAAAATAATAGACAGCTAACAAATACAGCCCTGGCACCCTCCGAAAGCAGCCTAGGTCCCTGAAAGGGTGGTTGAGTGAGGGGAGGGAAGCAAGATGATGTCATTATTCAAAAGCATTGCTAAGAGAATATTTTTTAAAATAAAGCTTAGAAACATTTTTCCTGGCAACTGTACTCATTGTTGATTCTGGTTATCAAGCTGAAATGCAACCGGCTCCCAAAAGTTAACATGCCTGGCTATATTGATACATGTGTACTATATATTTTATTCTCTGCTCATTTTTTTTCTTTGCCAGCCTCATATTTTATAGACATTATCATAGAGACTCCAGGAATAGCTCCATCTTAAACTTGACAGCCAGAGTGACAGTCTTGACTTTTTTGTTTCCTTTCTACAACTAATTTTTTCAATTAAATAAACAGGAACATTTCTATCAGTGTAGAATCATGGCACATCTTAAAAAGTGGGAAAATGTTTGTCTACTTTTAGAAACAATTACTATGATCTAGCCTAAACCTTAAAATCATAGAATCATATTATACTGGACTTTGAAAAAATCTTAGAATGTGCCTCATCCAACCTTTCATTTTACAAATGCAGGAAATGATAATGTCTATGGATTTTTGAGGACCTCAGTAATTTAATTTTTGAGACATTAAAGGTATACATATCAGAGCCACATGAACTTTGCCATCATTATGCTTCCTGTAGCAAACCTTTTCAAGGATATTTGTGAAATACATACTATGCAAAGATGAATAAGCTTGGCATTGCTGACATTAAGTAGCTCTAGTTGCTTTCCTTATAGCTCCAAAGGGTCACCTGCAGGTTGGGACACCACCTGTTAACAAGTCAGGTAGGACCCTAGACTGCCCTCCAGGATGTATGGGAATTTCATGAGAATTTTATGTCTATGTTGAGCCCATTATGATATTATGATAGATTGAGCACCCATCCACCATGCAACCAAATATACTGCATCAAAGTACTGCAGTCAATGTCTGATAAATTCACCCAGAAAAGTAAATCAAATCGTTCTCGATCTCCAGGCATCTTTGTCTTAGGCATGCAGAGATTACATGTGACCATTTAGATATAAATGTAGGAGCAAAAAGTATGGTATTAGAAATAAAGTATGCATGTGGTTGGTATAAACCATTATGGCAGAAAAAATATAAAAAGAAAGTAAGTGTAGGTTATGTAATCAATCTTCTTCTGACGTATGTGACAACTCACTAGCATTTGGCCAGATTTTATAAGTAATGCTCTGAAATAGTGCACGTTTTTAGTAATTAAAGTACACAAATGACCCCACACCTTTACACACTTGCAAAGACCCAGTATTTCGTGCCAGATCCAGCACTTGAAATTTAAAAGGAGAAAATCCTGATTAGTTGTAGTCACAAGACTTTCCTAGCATGACAGATGTCAGGAGACAAGTACGACATCATATTAACGATAACTTTTTAATGGCCATCACTTTGAAAAATTGAAATTAAGATCAACCTAGCTGAGTTCTTTTATCTTTTTTTTTTTAATATAAAATGAACAAACAAAATTTGATGATGAATGTACTAAGTCAAAAGGCAGCCAAAAGCAATTGGACCTTCCAGACAAGCCCAGACCACACAGACACCTGGGTGCCGTCCCCTAAAGAGAGGCCTCCTCCTTCTCCAGATTTTATAATCTGGTTCTCCTGGAGAGGGGAAAAGATAATCCTCAAGAAGGATCAATGTATAGCAACAGCATTCCAAGAAAATTCACCATCAAAACTCACCATTGTGGGTTTGTTTGATTTTTTGTTTGTTCATTTATTGCTTTGTTTCTTGAGAGGGAGACCATCTCTCTCTAGAAAGAAGGGGAAACAGGCTTAATTTGCCCTTTTGCAGGTCAGAAACTTAACTTCTGTATCACAAATTTGTGGAATGGAAGACCAGACACTTGCAGATACTGCATTGGGCTAAGTACTTAGGCATTAATTTGAAAGCATGAAGGGCCCCTAAATGCCCATGTCCTAGCACCCTTTGTTTGCCCTCTGGACAATGTAAGAAAACATTCCAGCCAGAATCCTTAAGAAGAGTTGTTGGATTAGCAAATAAAAGTGTAGGACTCCCCATTTAACTTGCATCTCAAATAACAAATACATTCTGAGTACAAGTATGTCCCAGATATTATATGATGATATGATAAATATATAGTTGATCTAAAATTCAAATTTAACTAGGCATATTTATTTCATTTGGCATCGTCTCCCTAAAGCTATCAAATAAGGAATTTCTCTTGGAGCTAAATATTAGTCCAGGTGGAAAAGAATATGGAGAAAGTGGGTTCTGAGAGTTTTAATGTGTCCAGGGTCCTGCAGATTGTATTCTGCTTACTTTACAGCTTCTCTATGAGGTAGGACCGAAGTCCTTAATCCCCATTCTGAGTTAAAGAATTGCACCAGGTTACAAAGCGGAGTAGAACTGGGATTCAAATTAAGATTCTCTGACATTTTGTAGGGGGCTCTGTCAATCACTACTCTAAGCAAACATCAGAGAAGGAAGAATTTAAGAGATGGGTTGGAAAGCACTGCTTTCACAAGCAAAAATAGCTGGCACACGCATGGACACTCTTCTGTTTTCACGCCTAAGTAAGCAATCATCTGCCTGTGTTCTTTACAGTCTAAGTGTGGCCATTAAGAAATGAAAGCGAGTTTAGATTTTCACCAGCCTGTTTGGATTTGACAACATTTTGCATTTCAAGAAACCAAGGTTGGCTCAACCCTTTTAGCACTGGGACCCAGATACCACCGTGATTTAAGCAAACAACTACCCCGTCGAATTTAAGAGTAAGTGATGATATAATTGTTCACGGCCTCCATGCTTTCATTTGCCAAGACCCTCTTTCCTTTCAAATCTATTAGGGAGAGCTCTGTCTCACTCTGCAAATATTACTAGCAAATTCTAAAATGAGTTAGAATTTATCCTTGTGCACACACTCAGGAAATAAAAACTGAGCATCATCAATAAAAGTTAAGCTTCCCAATGTTAGGAAGCATGCCTCTTCATTCTCTAGTTCAGAGAAAGTTATGGTCAGAAGAATTTTTCTGTTAGAGAACTACAGAAAACTCAACCTCATACTTCTTGCTAAAAAAAAAGATACAGTGTGGGATTAATCTAATGCTAAGACATTCCAAATTCAAATCTTTCTCTGTTCCACCACAAAATTAAATTCTCAACTATATTTACCACATCAAAAGAAATCAGTTGAGTTCCTAATAGCACAGAACCAAACTAATATTTCTTATGTGCATATTTATTTTTACAAGCCATGCAAGGGGTAACAATTGCCTGTGACAACTGTCTGTAAAGAATATTGTTGTCAGAAATTCTGGACCGCCCCAGAGACGTAGCCAGAAAGTCCAGAGTTTATTATTGGCTAATGACATTGGAAATAAAAAAGTATATAGTATTACAGTATTGAGCTATTAGAGTAGAGAATCAATTCAAGGAGACATGCAAAATTTATATACTTTATTGATTTTAAATTTTACATGCTCTGCTATATGAGTAAATCTTTTGTAGTAATTCTAAAGCTTTGAAACATTGTAAATAACAAGGACTATGGGGAGTTCAGAACAGCCATTTTTTCATAAGGAAAGTATATAGCCTTTAATGCATATTAGGAGAAATTGGGGTAATGAAATACCTTAAAGCTAACTTAAGTCAGGGCTGGTGTGGTGGTTTTTTTTTTTTTTTTTTTTTGGTCTCCAAAGAGCGAGCATGTATCAGGTAGTGAAGTAATTCCAGGTAGCATTGTACTTAAGTAAAAGCATAATTAAATTGATCCTATTGTATTACATAAATCCAACATATCCTGTGTAAACTCAGAAACAGGTGGCTCTTTGTGGAAAAGTAGCTGGCTATTAACCAATGGAAGTGAAGTTTTCTCACACAAAAACAAATACACAGGAGGAAAACACTGAAACAATGGTTGACTCAGGATCTCAGAATCAAGAAACAGATTGAATTTGAAATCAGTCCTGCCTGTTCAGCGTACCTGAATCCAAAAGCCTCAATACTGGGCACTGGGGAAGCCTGTTTCTAAACAGGAATTTGAGGAAGCCAGTGAGATTCCTAGAGCCTGCCACCTTTACCAAAAATCACTGCAGCCTGGCTAGTTTGTAAGTTTCAATCATAAATGTAATATAGAAAATGAAAGACATAAAGGGGTAGGAAAAGTTTTATATTTTTACTACAGCGAGCCTGACTGACGCTTAAGAAAACGTTTTGACACATTCAAGTGTGAGCAACAAATCTGTCCACTGATTCATAAGCCACATGTTTACTTAAAGAAGCCTGGCCCAATAAATAGGGATCAAAATCCCAAGTGCTTAAATCCATAAAATTCCCAGAGGCAAACTAGCACCAACAGAATATATTTGACCTTCTTAAAATGAATACAGATTTTCAAAAATACATAAGTTGCTTTCTTCTTTTGCATCTGTATGCTATCATTTTTTTTTAATTTTGAGAAGCTATGTATTTGCCTTTGCAATATTTAAACTTCTATGAATATAAAAATAAAAGCAGGGCTTACCTGGCAACTAAGTGGTAAAGAATCTGCCTGCCAAAACAAGGGATACGGGTTCTATGCCTGCTCCGGGAAGATCCCACGTGTCACTGAGCCACTAAGCCCATACGCCACAACTATTTAGTCTGTACCCTGGCGCCCAGGGGCCACAACTACTGAAACCCACATGCCTCGAGCTCGTGCTCCGCAAGAGAAGCCACCGCAATAAGAAGCCTGCACACCTCAACTAGAGAGTAGACACCTCTCGTCACAACCAGAGAAAAGCCCACATAGCAACAAAGACCAAGCACAACCAAAAATAAATAGATAAATGAATGAAAATATTTAAAAAAAAAAAGATAGCAGTACTCAGGTAATTAAAGCCCAGAGACTTTTTGCAACTGTGACTTACTTCTACATATGTAGTTCATATCCAGCATTCTTATTTGGAAGCCCTATTAGCTACAAAGTTCGATTTTTTTCTTCTCATTGTGGCACTCCTCTCACACATACAAAGCCAAATAGAATAATGATGGCACACATTACCAAGAATCAAAGGAAATGATAGGAATCCTCAAACACATCAGATTCAGGTGAAAGAAAACAGTCTCTGTGTTCCTCAAACAGGGCCAAGAGCTCTAGGCTTCTTCAGGTTTCCTAATGTGAACTATTGAGAATGGAAATCAAAATCACTGTAACTATTAACACTTAAATGTTGGGCAATGAATCATTACAAGGCCTTAAAATGGGAAACCTCAAAACGGTATTTCTAACCAAGCCACCAGCATAGACAACCTTTGTGTATTGGAGGGGAAAGGGGGGGTGCCCCTATGGGAGCTGGAAGTCAGTGGGAACATAGGGGAGAAAAGGAAAGGAAAGAAATCTAACTCAAAGACCTTGAAAAGTTAATTTGGAAACTTTTGTTAGTGACTTTGGACTTCATTAAACTCCATGTATCACTCTAGCAGCATGATCTCAACAGTTTGAAAGGTATTTGTCATCAGCGAAAGAAAAACATTATTTTTAAAGGAGTAAAAAGATTGATGCATCACTGTGGACTACTTACGCCCCACGCAGTTCAGTCCTTAGTATTAATCTCAACGTGATGGCTTTTGCATACGGCGCATAATTAAACATTTTCTTTTCAGGGCTTTATAGAATCCCCATATGTTTTTAATGGCATCATCTGAATGTTTTTCTTAATAATTCTGGCAGCCTGCTCCTGAATCTTCAAGTTTGCTTTTTGTTCCTAATATCTTTTCTACAGAGGCAGCATTGTGCCAGAGACTGAAGAATGGCCTGAGAGCCCCATCGTAGAGGAAGACACACACCAGCGACTCACACAGGCTCATACTTGGCTTTCTCCTCACTATTCACTTGCAATCTGTATTACTGTTGGCACTGGGGAAAAATGAGTGAGAACGTGAAGGCAAGAGAAGAAGACAGAGCTCTGAGTCACAACCTCATTGTTCTACGTGACCCCTTTCTCTTCTGTACTAAGACTTTGCTGACTCATGTCATGTGTCTGTCTGTCTGTCTATGAAGGTTTGGTGAGTGTATGTAGGTGTATGCATGCCCACAGGGTGGGATCACTTTGGCAGCTGCCACATGTGGTTTGTCTGACATTCTGAGGCTGGACAAACCAGAATTTGCCGAGTCAATACCTACTGCCTCATGGGAACAGACTTTCTCCTTTTGAGCAGTCGTCCATTTTCTGAACCAAACCCCTTCAGACACAACCCATAAAATTGAAATAATGAAATGTTCACCATTTGGCTTAGTCAGCCACATTTTGAGCCATAAATCAGAATCACTTCCATTTCAGGTGGTATAAACGTGACCCAGTGATCAAGCCTACATCCAGAAGGGGACATCAGGATACGATAATAATGTGAGATTCTAATATCAATGTCTACTCAGGAGTAGGGCCCATGGTTTCAGGGAACGAAAGGGCCTCTGCTTGAAGAATAAGTAAATCAAAAAGAAGAATGTGCCCCATTGTTGTTCAAATGTAGCTTTGCATTTGCTTTATCCCTACATAAATTTAAATTCTGGAAATTGACAAAGACAATAAATAACTCACATTTGAATCATAAGTCTCCTTTAGATTGAGTGTTTGAACTCAGATCCAAGTTTCAAAATATAGTATTTTTTAAACGTGTTCTCACACTCTTTCTATATTTGTCATCTTGAAATCTGATGACGTGAATGAACAAAATGGAAACAGTAACCAAAACGGCTTCCTTATGCTATTTTCCCCATTGAACTTCATTTATTTACAGATGGCCAAGTGACTAAGGGCATTTGAAACTTTCCTGTTATTAAGAACTGGGCTTTATCAAAAATTTCAAAGTACTGGTATGTATTTCAGAATCCTACAGATGACGTGCCTTAAATAGAAACAACCACTCTGGAAAGTCTTAAAACATACACAGGAAAATAAGGACAGAAACAGATTATCCAGGAATGGGACTGCTATGGTTTTCAGTGACACCTCTAACATTTATTGGTGAAACTTGACTGCAATAACAATAATCTTTAATATCCTCTCTTTTGAATGGTTTCCAGTAAACAAAAATTATTTTTTTCAAAAAATGCCCAAACCTTCCTTTTTCTACCCAGTAATTGGTATAAATGAATTTATAACAAAGTAAGTATAATTTTTTAAAAGTTTCTGGAAATGAAGTGATTGGATAAAAATTTAAAGTAAGGTTTAAAAAAAATAAAACTCAGTTGACTTTCCTCCTTATCCAGACACCATTTCAGTAGCTGATCTCCTAGTCCTGGTCAAAAGAAGAAGCTGCCAGAGAACCAAACCCACAGGGTCTAACAAACTCATGACCCAGTAGAAACTCGCATCAGGTACCCACACAGCTATGCAACCTTGGTTAAAACCCAGAAGACATTTTTCTTAAAAGGTTTTGAGTCATGAACATCATTGGTAGGACAATAGCACTTCTGAACTTTGATCTAAAATTTGATTGCAGGACCTTCCTTATCCTTCTAGAGAAAACAGCATATATAAAAATAGTTTGGTGGTATCTCCATGTTTGAAACAACCTTCTCCCGACTTGATAACCATGCCAAGCTTCCCACATTCGGATTTCAGAGCAATTCTCATCACAAGCTCAATCCACAGAGGATGAAATGAGAGCCAGTTGGTACAGATGATCTCTACTTGTAGGTCTGAGAATCCTCTATCCAAATGATGGGGAATTTTAAGGGTCCTAAGTTGGTAGGTGGGCTTCCCTGATAGCTCAGTTGGTAAAGAATCTGCCTGCGATGCAGGAGACCCTGGCTCTATTCCTGGGTCTGGAAGATCCGCTGGAGAAGGGATAGCCTACCCACTCCAGTATTCTTGAGCTTCCGTTGTGGCTCAGCTGGCAAAGAATCCACCTGCAATGCAGGAGACCTGGGTCTGATCCCTGGGTTGGGAAGATCCCCTGGAGCAGGAAATGGCAACCCACTTCAGTGTTCTTGCCTGGGAAATCCTACGGACAGAGAAGCCTGGCAGGCTACAGTCCATGGGGTCGCAAAAGAGTCAGACACGACTGAGCAACTGGGCATGCAGCATGCACGCACTCCACATCAAGCCAGCACTGGGCACTGGAGAGAAGGAGGAGAATGAACAGGGCACAGACCCTGCTCTCAAAAACCTCACAGTAGAGAGAAGGCAAGAGATGCATCTGAAGGACACTGCAAGGTGAGAAGTTTTCTAAGAGAGGTAGAAACAAGCTGGTAGGGGAACAAAGGTGGGGATTGCTGGGATGCTAGGAAAGAACCAAGAAAATTTCATGCAAGAGGTGACATCGGAGGTAAGGCTTAAAGGTATGATGTGGTAGAAAAAGCAGAGGGACAGAAAATAAGAAATGCAAAGAGGGCGCTCTAAGAAGGGAGTATTGCATGAATGAGGCTGTGGTTCTCAAGCGCTCATTTCAGGCACATCATTTCTGGGGTGCTTCTTAAAATGCAAATCGCTGGGTCTCACTCTCGGATTCCAGTTCTGTTGGTGAAGCACAGGGATGTGGATTTACATTTGTTAACAAGTAGGCAGAGCCCAGGTCACTTTAAGAAACACCCGAGCAGGGTCATAATAGTACGTGATGTTTTAGGGATGAGAAGAAATTCAGTATGAACAGAGGGTTCATATTGAAGGGTGAATTCAGACTGATTCAGATTGAATCAGAGAATTCAGATTGAGGGGTGGGGAGGTGAACTGGGAAAGGAAGCTGGTCAAGCAGATCCAAGAGAGACTGCCAAGTCTTCCAGGAACCTGGGAAAGCCCTGAAAATGAGACCCTGGGAAGCTTCAGATACCAAGAGTCCCCCTCAGAGGTGCATGAGGGTCTAGTTGCTACAGCTGCGACTTCTTGAGTGTTCACAGCACAAAGCAGCGAGACAGGAAGGAGACTGGCCTAAGTTCTGTGTCCTCTTGGCAACTGATTTACTATCTTGGGCCTCGGTTTTTCCTCTGCAAGATGAGAATAATAATACCAATGTGTCTAATATTCTGCCATAAAAAAAATGCTCTATCTTCATTTGGTTGATTGTTACACACCATACATATGTAAAAATTCACATGTAATCATCAAGCTGTATACTTAGGAATTGTTCATTTCATTGCACAAAATTATATATAAATATAATACCCGTACATACATGTTAGAAAATAAATACCAACATGTCAAGGTCATTCTAAAGATTAAATGGTATAATACATAAGTAATGCCTATCTCAGTACCTTACATTTAGTTTTTTTAATAAAAATTAAATTTAAATATCTAGCATTTATTGAAAATTCAGGTAAACAGAGCAAAAAGAAAAAAAAAAAGAAAAATTTAGACCATGGTTTGCCTGCATGAAGATAATAGAATTTCCGCATGACTGAGTCTCCCCTGTGGATACCAGACCATCTGTCAGCACTGTAGATACCCTAGGCTATTCTCCCATTTTCTGGGTCCCATCCCAGATCTTCAGCCTCTCTCTCAAGTTGGATGGTACCCAGTCTGACATAGTTTACCTGCCCACCATTATCACCAGCCTGCTTAACCATTTTTCACTGGATCTGCTTCTTGTGATCACATGTAATCTCAACCCTCTCCCAGAGCCGCAATTATTGTTTCTGAGGGTGGGTGCTGTACTTGAAGGCAATTTATTTATTTGCCAAAGATGCACTTAACTAACTGTCCACAAGGCTCCTGATCTCTACGGCATAAACAAACCAAGGCAAAGGAAGAGCATCCTGACACCAAGATAATGAATAAATGTATCTTTAATCTTTGTTGTGTTGTCTCCTTGTTATGTTGACAGTAGCATGACTCTAAATTTAAAGGACATTGTGGTAGTTCAGATGGTGCTATTGGTAAAGAACCCACCTGCCAATGCAGTAGACATAGGAGATGCAGGTTCGATGCCTGGGTAGGGAAGATCCCCTGGAGCAGGAAATGGCAAACCACTCCAGTATTCTTGCCTGGAAGATCCCATGGACAGAGGAGCCTGGAGGGCTATAGTCCATGTGTCACAAAGAGCTGGACACAACTGAAGTGACTAAGCACGCATGCACGCTGGTGTTTCAAGACATTTTCCCCTACATTTTGTCATTTAACTCTCTCCCTAACCCCAGGAGGGAGAAGGCAATGGCAACCCACTCCAGTACTCTTGCCTGGGAAATCCCATGGACAGCGCAGCCCAGTAGGCTGCAGTCCATGGGGTCGCTAAGAGTCGGACATGACTGAGCGACTTCACTTTCACTTTTCACTTTCATGCACTGGAGAAGGAAATGGTGACCCACTCCAGTATTCTTGCCTGGAGAATCCCAGGGACGGGAGCCTGGTGGGCTGCCATCTATGGGGTCGCACAGAGTCGGACACGACTGATGTGACTTAGCAGCAGTAGCTAACCCCAGGAGAGAGGCAAGACATTCCACCCATTTTACAGATGGGAAAATAACGAGCTTCAGAGAAATTAGAAGACTTAATCATACGGCCACTAAACCACAAGGACTTGACCCCAGGACCCCTGACTCCTGGTGCACATGCCCTCCATTACTCCACACCTGCCACTTCTCATTTTCTGCTTATGTGGCCTTCAACAAGAGAGCTAACTCATATAACCCATCCATATAAAAGATGACTAGTTTTGAATCACATGGAAATAAAGTCCACACAACCTAACAAATAGCTGTAATAATCTACTTGAGAAGAGTCCATTAATTTTCAAGACACTGAAAACCAACTGAATTTCTTCCTGTACCTGTAACTGGGAGATTTGTAGCCACAGCTGTCATCAGGGAGAGGAGAAAGAGCAGGTTTTTGGGTCAGAAGGTTCTGGGTTCACAATCTAACTTTGTATGATCTTGAGCAAGTTCTTGAAATTCTGAGTCTAGTTTTTTTCATCCTTAAAATGGGTGACCACCTCTAAACTCAGGCATGGCCGTACAACAATAAATGCCACAAGCCTAGTTCAGTAACCATAGAGGCCCTTGTAACAGTAACAATTGTTAGTCCGCTTTCCCTAGACAGGCGTTCTAAATCGAGTGTTCATGAGTGTGCGTGCACATGTGTGCTCAACTGCTAAGTCATGTCCAACTCACTGTGACACCATCACACACACATGACGTCTGTGCTTCCACGTAAGACCTTCAGAAACTCTTACCCAAAGATCTCCCATCTCTACTCCTAGAACACAAAACAGTCCCTGAAGGTCCCTGCGAGCAACCAGACCAGTGCTTGCTAGTGCCAAGTCGCTTCAGTTGTGGCCAACTCTTTGTAACCCCATGGACTGTAGCCCACCAGGCTCCTCTATCCTTGGAATTTTCCTGGCAAGAATACTGGCATGGGTTGCCATCTCCTTCTCTAGGGGATCCTCCCAACCCAGGAATTGAACCCACATCTCTTATGTCTCCTGCATTGGCAGGTTGGTTCTTTACCACTAGCACCACCTGGGAAGCCCCTAGACCAGTGCTTATGAGATCCAGTATTACAGTCTGACTGAGGCTGCTCAGCTAAATACCCAGTCGCCCCCGCAGTAAGATTTCTGCATCACCAGCACCTCGGTCTCTCCAAACCCTATCTCATACACACACACACACACACACACACACACGCAAATTTGCAGAATCTGGGGGTCTTTCAAGAGTGCAATTAGGGCAATCATTTAAGAAAGGCACCAGCAATTGTTCATTTTTAACCAAAATGTTCTTAAAGGGAGAGGCAGCTTTTGCTTCTTGAAATGACTACAACAACAAAACCTCAGAAAATCCATGAACCCTGTTTTATGAAGGTAGTATAGACAGTATATTCTCTTTTGTTTCCAGATATGGAGAATATATAAAAACGTGATGAACAAGCACTGGCATATATATTGTTCTGCTCTTGTGGAGAAATTTGTCATATATCGTTATTCCACTGAGTCATCAATTCTCACCATATTATCCAATGTCCGGGCTAGCTGGAATATTAAGCAGCCATTAGATTGTGAACTTTGCATTTCCTCACACTGGGCCCTTCCCTGATCAAGCTCTGTTTCTCTGTGATTATATATATACATCAGACCTTGGAATCAACTTTCTTTGTTTTATCAAGACCTGGTGTGTAGCGATTCTGATTTATCATTTTTACAACAGTCTCTTCCCTGCGGGCTCTGGGTCGTGATGGTGGCATTGCTACGATTTATGGTAGGGATTGTTGACGGAAAATGTATGCTCTTTTTGATTTTCCTTCTTCTTAACACCTGGTTCTTATTTTCCCACTCTAGCTTCTGCCATTTTAAGCATTATTTACCATTTGTTGAAAATACATCAGTTTATTTGGTGGGGATGTGTAAGAGGATGGATTTTTCACAGTTGGCTATGATTTTCCCTCTTATCAACCCAATGCTGAATTTTTCTTTTATATTTTCATATGTTATTAGGAACCTGGAGTTCATATTCATTTCTCACTGGTTTCTCCTTATCTGCCATGACATATTAGTTCTCTCAGAAAAAAAGAAAACACAGGCTGGGTAGGTTCCTCAAGGAGATTTTTGAATTCTCTGTGACTCACGCTGTAGGTGGTCGCTTCTTTTTCCAACCTGGATATGTTATTTATTACTTAGTGAAGGCTCCTCTCTCTCAAAGGCCCAGAGCAACGCTAATTTTTCTTCAGTCTAAGAACACTTCGGAATAACTTGGCAAAAGGTAGAGCTTTTGAAGTCTGTTAGGAATCTGTTTGCCAATGCTGAAGATAACTTTAAAGAGTGGGATGAAAAAACAAAGATGCTCACACCTGAGAAATGTTTGAATTTCAAGACTGACATGTAGGACTTCTCTCCAAAGCAAGTCACAAACCAATCAAGACTATTTTTCTACCAGAAACTGAAAATATCTGCAGGGCTTTCTCCCTTTTTTGCCTCCCCTAAAGTACCCAGAAGGGGGCTGGGCACTGAGAAAGGCTTGTCTATACTGATTTCTATTGCCACTTTTAATCAGGGCTCCTTATGTTAATTTATATACTTTTCCAAGAGGTCAAGTAGTTCAGGGTGTCACTGAAATGGGATAAATACTTAACGCTCCCTCCACCTGCCCCTCCACTCATTCCAGAAAACAGAAGTTAGCTTCTTGAATTTTCATTTTTCAATTAAAAATTGAGATCAATCAGACATGCTCTGGTGGTAAAAGCTAATCACCTCCCAGGATTAGGTACCCAGACATAGTGGTTTTCTAGGATAATTCCTGCTTAAGCCTGTTATTTCAGTGTAATTGTTAACATTAATAACTTTCATTACAAGTAATCCAAACTATCATATTTTAGGTAAAAACTATATAGTCATGCCATCCTGTATATGGGCTTCTCAGGTGGCTCAGTGGTAAAGAATCTGCCTGCCAACGCAAGAGATTCAGGTTCTATCCCTGGGTGGGGAAAATCCCTTGAAGAAGGAAATGGCAACCCACTCCAGTATTCTTGCTGGAAAACCTCATGGGCAGAGGAGCCTGGCAGGCTACAGTCTGTGGTGTGGCAAAGAGTCAGACACAACTGATTAACTAAGCAACAGCAACAACAACATCCTGTACTTATCCCCAACTTCTTCCTTCTAGTAACAAAACCCCTGCTGAGTTTTTTTTTTTTAACAGGACACTTGGCTGTCCATTTTCTTTGCAGCCTGGCATGGTCAATTATTTATATAATAAACAAGCATATTGTGCTGACTGTTTGCCAGGCACTGTTCTAGGAATGCTATGAATTAAAACATTTAATCATCATCCTAGGAACTAGGTGCTATTTCATTGCTTCCATTTTACCAGTGCTGAAACTGAGAGGTTAGGAAACGTATACAAGTGGCAGAGCTGGGATGTGAATCCCAATAGGCTGATTCCAGAGTCTGTGCCCTTAACCTGTCACCTCCAAGTGTGACCACGTGTTGGTCAATGAAATGTGGGAGGAAGTGACGCAGACAACCTGACCAGGAGAAAGGAATCTCGTCCCCCACTCTTACCCTCAGATAGGACTTGGTGCTGGTGAACATACAGCTGGAGACAACATTCCAGAAGCTGGAGGAGCCTCTAAATAAAAAAACGTGGAACCCTGGTCAGCCTCACAGAGCAAAGTACCTTCCTCCCCTTGACTGCCTGATACCTGGGGATCATGTGTGTGAGGGAAACCTGTCTGTACCCGAGATAATTCCTATCCACATCCCTACCCCACAAAGACCCACTTTATGCAGATGTCATACATGAAGGTATATGTGAAGATTCTATCCCAGCATCAAGATGGATCTCCTTGATCAGATCCAAATATTTCCTCCAAATGGCCCCAAGATTTCTGTCTACTCTGACGGCTGCTCCCACACTGTTAGCAAGCAGAGTTTCACTCCAGTTCTATTTTAAATCTTAGAGCACAGAAAATTTCCATGGAAGACAGATGTGAAAGAGAATGTAGCTAGAAATATGCATTCCTTACTCTCAGCTCCATCCAAAGTCATTCCAGAAGCAGAGGACTCATCATCCTGGCCTTCCTCTACCTCTGCATAGAATAGCATCCTCTACTGGTCCTCAGACACCTCCTTCTCCCTGCCCTATTTTATATATATATATATATATATATATATATATATATATATATATACACACATGTATGTATAGGCATCATCCCCAGTAGCTCAGCGGTAAAGAATCCACCTGCAATGCAGGAGACACACCAGACATGGGTTCGATCCATGGGTCAGGAGATCCCCTGGAAGAGCAGTATTCTTGCCTGGAGAATCCTATGGACAGAGCAGTCTGGAAGGCTACGTCCATAGGGCCACAAAGAGTCAGACTCAACTGAACCCACTGAACACATACACATGTACATACACACACACACACACACACACACACACACACACACTTAAAACTTTTCTCTAACTTTACCCTAACCAGGAGAATTATTTCCATGGGCTATCCTCTGGGATAATTGTATGTGTCCAGGATTCCTCTGGCAAATAGGCCTGCAGTTAAAGTTTCTTTCTGCAGAATGTTGTGGGACCCGGCCTGCACCTCTAACATAGGAAATAGTGTTAGACTTAATAGTGAGTTTCTCTTTGTATTTCCTCACCTATGGGATGGATATTTTAGAACAGTCAAAAGCAAACATTGTGCCTCCCCTTGACCCTCCACATGCATGTCTTCTGGTGATTCCCAGACCTGAACTGATGAAATCAGGGAGATAAGCAGATGCAACTTGAGGCTCCCTAATCTCATAAGTACTTTCTGTTGACAAAAGAGTTTTTGCTAAGTGAGGTTTCCCCTCATAGAGCCTGTCAATATGCTACTGTCAATATGCTATTAACGGATGAAAGCTAGTCTATTCCAATTCTGGACAATTTTGAGCCTCATCCCCTAACCCTGGTTTAACACAGAGTGCTAGAAAACAGGCCCCCAAATGGGGATCTTAGTTATTCTGATGTAGTATATTTGGTGGAACATCTTTTCAGAAAACCTAAACAAGGATTTACCAGATTCCAGTTTTGTCACAGATGACTTTTTTCACATTAAAAAGAAATTCAAAAGTAAAACTTGAGTGCAAAGATGTCCTAGACATGGCTGATAGGACTCCTAATAATATTTAAGGACATGACTGTCACAGACCTATTTCCATCAGTTCTGCAGTCCTAGAACAATTGTCCCAAACTCTGTACTTATACAAATATATCCTCCCAGAGGTTTTCAACTGTGGCTGCACATTTGTATTGCTGAGGGAGCTTTTTTAAAAATAAGGATACCTGGAGTCCCCCCCAAAATTCCAATTTAATTGGTTTAAAGTGGGGTTTAGGCAACATTACCAGTTTCAAACACCCCAGACGATTTTCTTATGCTACCAGTGCTGGGAACTACCATTCCAGACAATTCCCCACTGAGATGCAGTAATTCCTCTCTCCCTAACTCATAGTTGTAACTGCCTTTGGCTGAATAAAACCTCAGATGAATCACTTACTGCCAAATTTGTTTCTCATTTATTCTAACTGCTGTATTCAATCCTTGTCTAATTATTCACTTAATCTCTTCTGATTCAACTCAAAGCATAGTTTTTTACAACAACCCAAAATTCTCTCAACACTCTGACACATTAATTCAACGAATAATCCCTTAAAACATCACACCAGTCTTTTTTTTGTTCATAAATAGGAGGTTAGGGAGACATGAGATTCACTTCTGCTGTGATGACTAAGTGAAGGCAAGATACTGTATGTTTTCCACCCTCAATCTGTAGAACAGACAGGTTGTAATATTTAATATCACTGAAGTCCTCGGAAAGACTATAGTGTAACACAATCTGGATGGGAATCACAATTCTGCTGTCAACCGTCTGTGCAACTTTTAGCAAATCATGATCCATCTCTGAACCTACACTCACTCAACTGTAGAACAATGGGAGAAATCAGTGGTTGCATCCAGGCTTCTCTCCCAGTGTTGAAGAAGTTCTCTAACATCAGACTGGTGAGCAGCTAACTGCTGGTAGGCACAGTGACATTAATTAATTAAAGGTATTTAAAGTTCAAATGCTATGTTTCTTGCTACCTCACCAAAAGAGCTCTGTTCAGTTTTTGGCCACAGCAAAAGAACAGAGTTCCTATTAACATGGAGCTACATTTTCTAGCCAGGAAAAAGTAGCTATGGCTACTTCTATGAAACAGGCAAACACACCCTATAAGTGTACTTACACTGTGGAGAAAATGCAAGTCTGATAAATTAGATATTTATCTCAGAATTTACATTTTCACTAAAGGAAATACTTTATTGTAGAGTCACAAAACCCCAGAAATGGAGAACCCCTTTAAGAACCACTTCATTTATTCCTCTATAACTACTTCATTTATTCTATACATCCCTCTATACACACAGAAACCTATATGGCTCAGGAAAGAAGTATAGTATAGCTCACTGTTATTTTTTTTTTAATTGAAGTACAGTTGACTTACAATATTATGTTAGTTTCAGGTATACAGCAAAGTGATCAGTTTATCTACATACATTTACTCTTTTTTTCTGTTCTTTTCCATTATAGTTTATCAAAAGATATTGAATACAGTTCCCTGTGCTATAAAGCAAATCCTTGCTGTTTATCTATTTGATACATGGTAGTGTTCATAGCTCTCTGTTCTTTAAATCTATTAATAGAAGCATTTTAACAATCCCTTTTGATCCAAGTTCCATTGTTGAATAATCTTCACTTAAATCTATCAAATTCTGATTGCTAGTCTCCTTTAGCAGATATCTGTGATTCTTTTGCCTGTATATAGTCAAAAGATTTCTTGATACTATATAGCCCTGATTCCTTCTGCTCTTCCCCAGTCAACCCACTTCAGTATTTTTGACTGGAGAATCTTGTGGGTAGAGGAGACTGGTAGGCTACAGTCCATTGGGTTGCAGAGAGTCGGACACAACTGAAATGACTTCACATGCATAGGATCTCAACTTCTAAAATTCCCATTGAACTTCCGATCATGCTTTACAAATCCTTGATACATGCATTATGCTCTGAGCATCAGATCAACTGCCTGTTAAATATTTCCTCCTGGACTACAAATTAAACATATTCCCACCATGTTGGTCCTCTTCCAGTGACTTTTTTTTTTTATTCATAAATAGCACCAACATCCATTCATCTGCCCTAACCAGGAAATGTTTTTGAACTGTGGTGTTGGAGAAGACTCTTGAGAGTCCCTTGGACTGCAAGGAGACCCAACCAGTCCATCCCAAAGAAGATCAGTCCTGGGTGTTCATTGGAAGGACTGATGTTGAAGCTGAAACTCCAGTACTTTGGCCACCTGATGTGAAGAGCTGACTCATTTGAAAAGACCCTGATGCTGGGAAAGATTGAGGGAAGGAGGAGAAAGGGACGACAGAGGATGAGATGGTTGGATGGCATCACCAACTCAATGGACATGGGTTTAGGTAGACTCCGGGAGTCTGTGATGGACAGGGAGGCCTGGCATGCTGCGGTTCATGAGGTCGCAAAGAGTCGGACATAACTGAGTGACTGAACTGAACTGAATCAGAAAATCAACTCTATATCCCCTTCACTCAAATTCCATAATCAAATAATCACCAAGATTTTGTTCTAGAAAAGTGAATTCAGCTACTTCTATCTCCATTATTCCCAGTTCAATGAGCCATTCTTTCTCTTCTAGATACTGGAAGAGACCCCAGTGGGTCTCCTCCCCAGATCCATTCTGTATACAGCAGCCAGAGTGAGCTTTCAAAAACGTATCAGATCATAGCATTTTCCTCAGGTGTCTCAGAATAAAGACAAATGTCTTCAATAGGGCCTTTAAGGTCCTGCATGACTAGGCCCTCTCCCCCACCAGCCTCACCAGTCACATACTAAGCTGCTGTCTTCCTCACCTTCAGCTCCTTCTTCATTCTTCAGCTTCCTTCTTACTTTAGCCCTTTGCACATACTGTCCTCTCTGCTGGGAATGCTCTCCACCACCCCCATATCCTTCAGAGCTCACCTTCTTACCCTCCAGACTCTACTGTCTACATTACACCTTCACCCAGCATTCACCTTGCACTTGTCTTGCATTTCACATACCAGAACTCTTGGCAAGCACGCTTCTCAGTATTTATTCATATTTTATATCTGAAGACAATATCTGCCTTGTTCACTGCTCTACCACCAAGTGGCTTGCACATAGTAGGCATTTTATGTTCTAATACCATTCTAGTAAATGGTCGGCTTCTCTTATCATAAATTAGCTTATCCCCTCCATTCATTTCCCCCTCTCCCTTCACTGCCAAATTTTTCTTAAAGACTGGACTTACTAACTGTGCCCCATTCACTTATCAACCCACTAAAATTTGGGGTCCTCAGGTATTACTCCAGTAAAATTGTCACTACCAAATTTCGCCAGTGAAAGGTGATGGGCTTTTTCTAGATTGACTCCTACTCAACATTCCTGTGAAATGTGACACCATGGACAATCCCTTCCTGTTTCCTTCATGCAGAAAATGTAATGAGTAGCTCCTCTGTGATTAAAACAGGGTCCCTTCTCACATCGAAACCAGTGAGAGAGTCAAACCAATGACCACAAACACACAGCTACATCTCTGTAAGTACTAGAAAGAAAAAACAAAGGGCCAGAAGAGTGTAAAAGGCAGAGATTCTGAAATTGCTCTCCATTTTCCTTTCATTCCCATGGCTGAGTTCTCCTCCACTTGTCCCATAAACACCTGCATGCCAGGGTTCCATCCCATCACACTGCCTTTCTCATGTACATCCTCCTCCTGCGTTCAGGGCCAAGAACTCCCACATCTGTATCTTCAGGTTGAATCTTCCAAGCACCTCTTGGACATCTCCTGGATGTTCCCGAGGCACCTAAAATGATGCATTCACAAGTGAATTCAATGTCTTTCCCCAGTCCTTCTTTTGCTGTTCCCTCTCTCACAAGTCACTTAATCTAGAAAATAAACACCCCTGAGATTTTTCTCTCCATTTCCCTCACCCCCACAGCAATCAGGGAGTTGTCACAATTTTGCCTTCTAAGCATCTTGTAATTTCACCTGTTCTCCATACCCACCCCAGCACCACTAGTTTTGGTCAGACATTCATCATCTTTCCCCTGTATTACTGTTGTGGCCTCCTCTCTGGACCTGTGCCTCCAAGTTCCCCCTACTCTGATCATTCATTTATTGTGGTCATGTCGCTGCCATGTTTAAAAGTCTCCAGTACCTTTAAGATATAGTCCACACTGATTAGCTTCATAATCAGATCCTGCCTCCCTCTCCTGTCTAATTTTTTTTTTCATTCATTCATCCCACAAATAGGCATTGAGCATCCAGTATGTATCAGGCACTATTTTAGACACTAAGGGTAAAGCAGAAAACACTGCTATGTCTTCATCAAGCCCCAAACCCACGTGCTACAATATATAGCACACACATCTCACACACACTCTCACACAAATATACACACTGACACACACACACCTGATTTCCAGCAACTTGAAATCTCTCATCATTTTCTACATGACCCATGTTCTTTCAAGCTTTCATATAAAACCTCCCCTGGCTGAAAGAATCTTTTCCTTCCTCTCAGACATATTTGCACTCCCTATAGACTCAACACTCAGATTTAACCTCCAAGAAGCCTGTAGGAATTCCCCACGCAGACTTAGACATACTCCCTTCTCTCCAAAACACACCACTTTGAACACATATATTTCACGTGGACATCTTTTTCACATGTGTGTCTCCATCATTAAACACTGAGTCCTTTGAGAGTAGGGTCCCATCTCCTTCAGTGCACATCTTCAACAAATTTTCTTCTGATCATAGAAATTGAAAAATAAATGAGCAAATAAGTTCAACTACATATTTTAGAGGAGCAGTCCACAAACTGTACCATGCACGAGAATTCACTGGACATCTTGTTTAAATGCCAATTCAGACTCAGTAGGTCTGTAGTGGGGCCTGAAACTCTGCATTTCTTTTTTTAATGATGCACACTTTTATTATGGCATTAAATATTTAAATTTAAATGTTTTTCAATGATTTTTCTAACCACAACTTATAATAAGACCATTAACCTTGAGTTATCTATGTGTAAATCTACATGTTCTTTCCGCTTTACCCTCAGAGAAAGATTATTCATTGACTTATAAAATAAACTAGGATTTTGAAAAAGGAACATATCATTTATATTGGGTTGTCTAAATAGTTCGTTTGGGCCTTTCCATAACATCTTATGGAAAATCTCAAATGAACCTTATGGCCAACCCAATATAATTACTTAACGTAAGTGTTTGAAATCACTGCATTTTTTTCCCCTCTAGGAAATAAGTACATTTTTCCATTTCGATGGAATAAACTAACAATGACTAACAGTAGTCCTGCACAGTTTAAGCCCCTCCTCTCTTCCATAATTTTCAAAGACTGCATTTCTAACACATTCCCAGAGGAGGCTGATGCAGCCAGACTAAGGGCCACACTTTGAGGAGCAAGGCTTTAAAACTTGGTGATCACAAGCCCAGAAGGAGAAGCTGATTGGGAACTATTCTGTGAAAATGAAACGACAAACGCATGATAGTTCTGCTCCACATGTTGTCAATCAAATCCGCATGGCATCTTGACAGCCCTCCGTTTCCTGAGATACTGGAGGAAGGCAGCGCTGTTGCCACACGGCTGCACCCTAACCTACTGGACACCCCGCTCAGTGCTCGCCAAACCCGCTGAGAAGCCCTCAGTGGGCTGGTTCACCGGCTCGGGCTTGTTGCAAAAATCCAACGCCGGTCTTCCGTCTCCAGCTCTACAGATGCTCCCGGGTGTTCCCCTGTCTCCTCCAGTGTGGACACGGGCGGCCGTATTTCCCTGGCAAAAGACGATGGCCCAGGATGGTGCAGCCCCTCCTGCATTTTCCCTGTTCGAAGGCGACAGCCCTGGCTGCCATTCAGGGCGTCACTTTTCAAGCCGTCCTGCCTCATTGACAGAATCCTGGCGCTGGCAGGCGGCTCTACCAGCCAACACACTGCTCCCCAGCCCAGCTTCCTCCGCACTCCACCAGGAGCCTGCATGGACTCTCGGGGGCTGCCTGAAAGGTGATCCCAGTTTTAGTAAAAAATTTTCCTACCCTCAGAATTCTGAGATGCTACTGGGATTTACAAGTTGTTTTAAGGCTGTTTTAAAGACAAACCTATGGTATTTACATAGATATATGGGCCTGTGTAAGCGCTGTGTGGTTCTTTATAAAAGGTGCAGTATAAATGTTCTTGTATTACTAGAAGGATTATATAAAAGATGTTAAAACATGTTTTGACCGAGCAGTGGTATAGACAGCCACAGAATATAATGTTTCCATTGTCAAGAAATCCCCACTGGAGACCTCTGAAATCTCACATTGATTGAGTCGTGCCGGACTTAAAACACATTGAAAATTTTCCAAATGGTAAAATATAAAATATACTTTTTCTTTTTTTTTTTTTAGTATTTACCAGTTAAACAGTAATGTACTGTAACTGGCTGACCTTTCACAGCAGTTTTTGTTCTACTTTTCCAAAAGCAGCCAAAAAGGGATTGTTTTCTTTTAATGCTTTGTTTTGTCCTTTAGAAAAAAAGAATCAACTTATTTTGAGCATTCTACAACCCCCCCTCTGCCTAAGCAATAACATCATAATGGCAGAATAATCACTGTAAACAATGCCCTGGGGATTTAGTTGGCTACAGCAGGGGACTCTAAGAGCCAATTTCAGTGCTTTTCTTAACTACATCATTGCATTTTTGTCTGCAAGTGGATAAGAAGAGTCTCCTTTTAGAGCAGGTTGATGGAAAGTGCTAATTGTTGACACATTAGCTAATTGTTATGATTAGCCTCTGACTTTTTTTTTTAATTCGCAAAGTCAAGATCTCAGCTGTGAAGTATGAAGATGCTTTATTACAACAATACTATGAAAACATTCAAACAATGAGAGGCTAATCTTCAGAAGCATTCAATCCGGTGGCCTCTAGACAGCCCTGCCTTTAAAGAATAGACAACCATCAGGAAAAAAAAATATCCTAACTGCTGCATCCACCCAATATTTCAGACATAAGTGCTCTGGGTTATCATTAATGATCTGTTTTTACAAATTCACTGTGTCTTTGGAAAGTTGAAGTAATTCCAAACCAAATAAACCACATGCAAGTTGTAATGGTCTACTGACAATTGAGGCGGCTTGGAATCCACAATAATGTGAACCTGTAAGGTACCAGACTTAGATGTTTCTCCGTTTTCTAAAAATCAACATGGGATATTTGAAATTGGGACCATTCTTGGCTCTAGCTCAACTTGGAAAAACAACTAGGCAGGAACACAAAAATGTATGTGTTCTTTAATTTTTAGAGAAAAGGAGAGAGAGGAAATCAAGTAGAGAAAGTAGCAAGAAACCAAATTTCAGGGTTCAATTCTTGACTCTGGCCACAGAATAAGCCATTATGCCATGCCTCATCCAGATTTCTGGAAAATGCAACCAAATAGTTACTACTATTTGCTATAGGAATAACCTGACCTCATATAAAAATATCATTTGACTCAATTTCAGTTTTTAAAAATTCAGACACATCTTAAGATCAATGCACAATTGTATCATGATAAAATGTAAAAAAAAAAAAAAAGAAGAGGAAGAAGAAAATCTGAATAGTTATTTTCCAAAGAAGCCATACAGATGGCCAACAGGCACATGAAAAGAAGCTCAGTATCACTAATCATGAAAGAAAGTGAAAGCAAAGTTGCTCAGTTGTGTCCGACTCTTTGTGACCCCATGGACTGTAACCTACCAGGCTCCTCCGTCCATGGGATTTTCCAAGCAAGAGTATTGGAGTGGGTTGCCATTTCCTTCTCCAGGGGATCTTACCGACCCAGGGATCGAACCTGGGTCTCCCCCATTGTAGGCAGATGCTTTTACCGTCTGAGCCACCAGGTTACACAAATAAAAATCACAGTGAGATATCACTCATACCTGTCAGAATGGTTATCATCAAAAAGACAAAAGATAACAAGTGTTGGTAAGGATGAGGAGAAAAGGGAACCCTTGTGCACTGTTGGTGAAAATGTAAATTGGTGCAGCCACTATGGAAAACAGTGGGGAGGTTCCTCAAAAAATTAAAAATAGAACTACCATGTGATCCAGCAATTAGTAAATGAAAACACTAATTCAACAAGATACATGCACCCCAGTGTTCACTGCAGCGTTGTTTACAATAGCCAAGATATAGAAACAACCTACATGTCCTCGATGGATAAATGAATAAAGAAGATATGACACAGATAGATAGATAGATGTTAGTGTCAGTCATATCCAACTCTTTGCAACCCCATGGATTGTAGCCTGCCAGGCTCCTCTGTCCATGGAACTCTCCAGGCAAGAGTACTGGATTGGGTAGCCATTCCCTTCTCCAAGGGATCTTCCTGACCCAGGGATTGAACCCAGGTCTCCCACATTTCAGGCAGATTCTTTACCCTCTGAGCCACCAGGGATTATTCAGTCATTAAAAAAGATTTAAATTTGCCATTTGCAGCAACATGAAGGGACTCTGAGGGGATTATGCTAAGTGAAGTAAATCCAACAAAGACAAGCACTGTATAACCTCTGGTATATATGGAATCTAAACCAAAACTAAAATCAAAACCAAGCTCATAGATTCAGAGAGCAGATTGGTGGTTACAAAAACAGCAGGTGGAGGGGAAGGAGGAGGTGTGAACTGCTATGCTTTTTTTAGCTTAAGTAAATTGAATTAAAAATTTTAAAACACCACAAAAATCATTTTATTTGCTAACAAATGGGGAAAATACAATCTCCTTAAATTACTCTTGTTTATAATTTTCCCTAAATTACATAATCCTATTTACAACCCATCTTACTCCATATATTTATGATTTCTTCCTATGGTAATATTCATGTTAAACTTTAAGTATCTTCATTCTTAAGAAAAATATACTTATCAATTTTAAACAAGTCAGACTTTATTTTGTTTGTATATAATTTGACTATTTTGAGTGACTTAACTGGTTACTAACTGGTTAACCCAGTTAGAGTTCTTTATAAGATTAAACATGATAATAATTTAATGTGGCTAAAGCAGTGCTTGGCACATAGTAAGCACCTAATAAATGTTAGCCACCATCATCGTCATCAAAATGACAAGTAACCAACCAAATAGTCAGACTTTCACTTGTAGAAAATGGTGTAGATGTTCCCAGTTTAAGCAAGATGCAACACAGCATCACACAGAAAAGAAAGTATTGTGAGCATTAGCTATGAAATTTTGGGGGGTAGCACATGACAAGTCAACACTTTACTGAACTTTTATTACACAGTAGGCACTCTGTTATGCAGCTAACAGTAGGACTTTGTCTACATGCACAAAATGAGTTGAATTTTAAAAACCAAACAAAATTATAAAATTCAAGTAGTCTCTCTTTGATTTGAATGCCCCAGGAGTAGAATCCTTAGATTATGAAAAATTGAGGTTAGAAAGACCAAAGATAATAGGGAAATCTCAGAGAAGACATATGCAAATTCTTATAAAGTTTTGCCTTTGCTTAACAAAAAAACTGAGTCAGTGCACAAACCTAAGATAATCAACAAAATCTTTCTACCCTAAATTTGTAGTCTTTAAACAAATAATTTCTCTTTCCTTGGTTCAAAACTTTTCAAGTCCTTTCTTCTCCACAATCTCAACTAGATATTTAAAAATTCACTTTGCATTGTTACAAAGATCATAAGGAAAAGACAACGTTTTTCCTTGTTCCAGTCCTCCATCTAACAAGAGTGCCATCTGACTGAGACTCAGTACCAGCTCCCAAGTCTGTGTGAGAGACACAGCCTGAAAATGTCTCCTTTTTTCCCCCACTCCACAACCATTCACCAACCACCCACCTAACTCAAGGACGTCTCACCCAGGGTTTCATCACAAACCCCACATTCAGCTCAACAAACCACTTGATTATTAGTTTCTTTTCCCAATCTCCTATTTTTCTTTCTTAAGTTATCCTAGAAATTCTTTGAAATATATGGAGATCAAAATTCTCACCATAGTGCAAATGGGCTCAAAGTAAAGCATCATGTCAAGGAAACTCTAGGTTGAGGACAGATTACTGTGGGTGAATTAAGTGAAGCTATGATTTCAAAGAAAAATGCATTCTTGACTTGAGTCATTTATTTTCTAGTTGCATTAAACTTGTTTTCCTACCAAAATAAGATCCATACTAATTTCTGCATGTGTCATTGCTATCACGCTTTTATTTATAATGCTAAAATGTTATATGTAAGAATCTAGTTATATCTCATGAAACACTCTTCTGCATTTTGAGTGATTCCATATTAGGACTGATGTCCTTATAAAAGAAAGATTTGAGACCTAGAGAGGCGGTCCCAGCAGGGGTGACAGAGGCAGAGACAAAGGTCATACAGTTGCAGGCCAAGGGGATGGGTACCAAGGCTTGCCTGCAGCCAACAGAAGCTGAGAGACAGGCTTGGAACAGACTCCCCCCTCAGAGCGTCCAGAGGGGACCAACTCTGCAGACACCTGGATTTCATCCTCGCAAACTAGAAGATGAGAGAGGAAGTTACTGTTGTTTTAAACTACTAAGGGTGCGGTTATTTGTTAGGACCATTTTAGGAAACTAATACACTCAGACTCAGGCTTTACCACGGGGTTGCCGCAGAGCTAGAGGAGACGATGGGGAGCAGCCAGCACAATGTCCACTCAGTAGAAGCTAGCTACTTTCTCCCCCTCGGCAGTGAGATGGGGAATGGGGAAGGTTATCTGCTGCTGAGGACTCAGGTTGGCTACTGATCTCCTGTGTGGGGTGGGAGCTCCAGAAGGCGGTCTCCGAGTCTCCTAGCTCATTCCTCTTGCTGGGAAGCGCCAGGGCTTCTCTGAGGATACTGTGTCAGTACCAGTCTGTTTGGTGTGGGCTTTTCATCCTGTCTGCCTCACTGCCTGTCTCTGCCTTCGAGCAGGGCTCTGTCCTCGTAAGGACAAGCAAGGGCCTTACTAAGCTGACAATTCAGAAGTATATTCTACAGCTCTGGGCTGGATGGCGGGACCCATCTCCTCATGGTCCGGCTCATGGCTGTCTCTCTGGATGGCTGCTACAGTCCTCTCTGTGGTGTGACACGTAACACCAAAGATCCCACAGGTTCAGCATCCTTTTTGACTATTTTCTTTGACTGAGAAGTCAATGCCAAGGTCTTAGAGCCTTTCCAACCCAATTTCATTATCTTGTTTGTCCTCTTAGAGAAGACATCACTTATTTTTAACACCTTTTTTTTTTTAATTTCCTCCAGAAGATGCATCATCTAATGTAGAGAGAAGTAAACAATCAGACCTAACTCAAGCCCTGCACGCATTCATGCTAAGTCGCTTATGGTCTGTAGACCGCCAGGCTCTCTGTCCATAGGATTCTCCAGGCAAGAATACTGAGGTGGATCGCCATGCCATTCTCCAGGGAATCTTCCCAGCCAAGGGATTGAACCCGCATCTCTTATGTCTCCTGCACTGGCAGGCAGGTTCTTTACCACTAGCGCCATCTGGGAAGCCCCATTCAAGCCCTGTGCTGTGCTTAGTCACTCAGATGTGTCTGACTCTTTGCAGCACCATGGACTGAAGGCCACCAGGCTCCTCTGTCCATGGGGATTATCCAGGCAAGAATATTGGAGTGGGTTGCCATGCCCTCCTCCAGAGACTCAAGCGCTAGGTCACCTATTAACAACATGACTACACACCAAAGCAAGACACAAAAACTATAAAAAGAAAAAAACTTTTAAATATTGTGACATTGACTTTGGGAATTGAAAATATAATTTGGAATCATTTTTTTTCTAGAATTCTACTTTTTTCTCTAATTAATTAAGAATTCGCATGCAAGTAGATAGCCACATTGTTGAGCAGTGGTCTATTTCCTCCCATTTCCTAAACCCATCTGCAAAATCAAGCAGAAGCAGAAGATATATAAATAAATAAAGACATTATATACCATATACATTGTATATATGCTTCATATATCTCATATATATGCTTCATACATGGCATATATATATGCATGTGTGCATGGTAAGTCATGTCTGACTCTCTACAATTCCATGGACTATAGCCCACCAGACTCCTATGTCCGTGGAATTTTCCAGACAAGAATACTGGAATGGGTTGCCATTTGAGTTCCCTGGGTTCCCTACTCCAAGGAATCTTCCCAACCCAGGAATCAAACCCACATCTCTTGCATCTCCTGCATTGGCAGGCAGATTCTTTACCACTCTGCCACCCGGGTAGTAAAAAAAAAAAATATATATATATATACCTCTGTTTAATTCATTGGAATGTAATTAATGGATAGAGAAAAGGCAAAACATTGTTTAGTTCCTTGGAATACAAGCATTAAAAATTAAGGTAGTATTAAAAGTTTCATCCTCCCCTTTACAGAAAGGAATAAACCACCTCTACTTTTTTCCTGCTTTTTCCTTGACTCAGGTAGATAGTCTGATAACTTGAGAGCCAGCCTGTGGTTATATGAAAAGGACAGCAGAGAAGCGTCCCCTCTGAATGCAAACATGGAGATACACGAGGAGGCCAGGTCTATGTCCTGCTCCCTGCTTTGCTGTCCCCAGCATGAGCAGAGTCAACCTTCAGCCTTCAGACCAAAGGAAAGGAAAAAAGACAGGAAGCATTATTCATTAGACACTCTTTTATTACATGCTCTGTTACAGGTGTTTTACGTGCATTACCGCATTTGATCCTCACGGTAGCTGTTAAGAGGTGGATGTTATTATCTCCATTTTACAAATGCGGTAACTGAGGCTTAGAAAGCTTAAACAGTACAGGGCACCCATAATTGAGAGATAAATAAGTAAATCTGACATGTGCCTCCTTATAACTTCCCCCACCCACTTGAAGAGGTATTCTAGAAGAAAAGACTCCAGAGCAACCAAAAAAAACTGGACATGGTTGTTTAGATTTAGGTGACCAAACAGCCTTTAAGAGAGATAACTTCATTGTAAATACTGGGCGGTGGGGAGCGGGGGGGGGGAGCTTCCTGTGCTTAAATCTGATTACAACACCATTTAAATCCACTGAAACTTATCCTGATATCAAAAGACAAGCTTTGCATACACAGGTTCTGAAAGCTTTGAAACCCTAGTGATGAAGCAGCAGGTGTGGGCTCCATTAAATCACTCTGGAGCATAACCACACTCCCTCATGCACGGCCAGCCCCGGATTTTCTGTGTGCTCCCTATTCTTCATCAGCTGGAGGCCCACCTGGGTGGGGGAAGGGAGAGCACAGAAAAGATCACATGTCATTTTTAAGATCAGAAAAGCCTAGATGTTTTCCAGCATGGTTTTCTGAAACTAAGCATTTTGATGAGAATCAATAGCTTCTATGCTGGCCCTTATACGTTTACTCATCCAACTGGTGGTTACTGACTGAGGAAGTTCTGGGTGAGACAGAGTCCTAAAGCGGATTCACAACCAGCATAAGAAAACACTTTTGCCTTTAGAGAGCTTTCAATCTAGTGGGCAGACACAGCAATCCATTAATAAGCAATTACAATTTATCACCCACCATTCTGAAGTCTGTGTAGAGAAGAGAAATTGGTATAGACTGAAAACTGGGAGAATTAGGAAGGAGGGGCAAAGAAGGAAGGGCATTCAGGATGGAGAGAAATAGGATGAGGAAGGACAACTTGTATTGAAGAAAGAGCATAAAATTAGTATAGTTGATGTGCTGGGCAGAGAAGGGAAATATCAAACAAAATCAGGAAATTCACAGAGTTGTTGCTCCTGGTTCATGCCCAGGCCAGAATGCCCTGTTTATATCCTGTACTTAACTCACCTCCACCTTGACAGGCTCCTGAGAAGAAATCTGTGACATGGGACCATTAAAATCTCACTTTACTTTCCACAAATACATTTGCCTGCTTTCACAGCTATTTACACAGAGAGTAAACAACTTTTTGCATGAAGATGAAACACAGTTGTCACCCACTTCAGTGACGTGACACAGTGGTTGAAAGCTGCTGGCAGTTTGACTATTAGATCTTCTACTGAACGGACAGCACCACGCTGGCCCAAGACAAGAAGCTCAGGATGGGTCCTGGTAAATTTCTGCATTCTACCTGGGAAAGTGTCATCTGCTTGTCCTTAAGAAATATACATTTCAGTAGGCAATAACTGAACAAAATACTTGGGAGCTTGCTTCTTAAACCAGAGATCTGTGGATACAATCATACATACAATTCGCCACAGCTCACAAAATTTTATGACTACATAGACCCCAAACCAAAACAAGGAGGTAATTCTGTGAAAATGAAAGTTTCTACCAGATTTTTGACATGAAAAACAAATGTAGTCTCTATAAATGAGAGATAGCTTTTTTTTCTTTTTTAAATTATGTGCATGATGGGGTAGAAGGCCACTGTCCATCATGGAAATAGTTGACAATTGGTTACACTCAAATCATCTACTGACTGGGGATTTTCTTCGTATTGTGTATCTTGGCTTCCTACCCAATGTCTATTTCATCATGTTCCCTCCTGCTCTCTGGTCCTGATACATATAATCTCCCTATAAGACTCTTCCCTACAATCTTAATGGTAATGGACAAATGAGAAGAAAAATAACAATCTATACTTTTTTAAAAGGTAGGGGTAGGTCAGCTTTGAAATGCCACAAATTTCTATCAACTCCTTTAAGTCAGAAATTATGATTCATCTGTCTTGGTTTATGCAGTGTTCATCACAGTAGCTGAGACACAAGCTCTCAAAAGGTTTAAATAATGCTAGGTCTTTACTATGAATATTGAGTACAAATGATTCCTCTTTCACTTTTAATTTACAAAAATCAAATTGATCATCAAATATTGTATCTTAAATATCTGGGAATGGTTCAGCCCCTTTGAAAAGAGTTTGGCAGTTTTTCAAAATGTTAAACCTAGAGTTCTATATGACCCAACAATTCCACTCCTAGGTACATACATAACTGAGAGAATTGAAACCAGATGCCCACACAAAACTAATTCACAAATATTTATAACATCATTATTTATAATAGCCCCCCCAAAATGGAAACAACCTAAATGTCCATCAACTGATCAATGGATAAACAAAATGCAGTGTATCCATGCAATGAAAAATTACTCAGCCATAAAATGAATGAAGTTTTGATACATGCCACAATATGAATGAACCTTGAAAGCACCATGCTATGTAAAAGAAGCTAGACTCAAAAGGCCACATACAGTATCATTCCATTTTATCTGAAATGTCCAGAGTAGGAGGATCCATAGATGGAAAGTAGATTAGTGGTTACTAGGAGCTAGCAGAATAGGGAACAGGAAGTGAGTGCTAATAGTTATAGGGTTTCTTTTGGGAGATGAAATGTTCTGAAATCAGATAGTGGTGATGGTTGTACAATCTTGTGACTATACTAAAAATCACTAAATTGTATACTTTATTTTTTTTTAATTGTATACTTTAAAAGGGTGAATTTTATGAGATGTCAATTATATCTCAATAAAAAAATGTTTGGAAAATCTCTTGGTGAAAAAACTATAGTTAGGCTTTATGTTTAGTTCTTCAGGTGTGATGAAAACTGTTAATATCCCTTGTATTATTTCTTTGTCAATAAATATTAGAAAACATACTGAAATTCTTCATATAGTTACAAAAGAAACCTGAAAGCTCTTTAAACGTTGGTCATATTACATTAAAATAACAATCATACTAATAATAATGGTGAACATTCACTGAATGTTTACTATGTACCAATCATTAGTCTAAGTACTATACACATATTAACTCCTAAAAGAGTTAAAAGAACAACTTTATAAGGTAAATGTTACTATTATCTCCATCTTACACAGGAAAGCGAGGCACAGAGACATTATCCAGGGTCACACAGTCAGTTGATGGTGGAGCCAGGATTCAAGCCCAGACAGCCTAGTCCAGACCTGGCACCTGTATACCATTCAATCCCACCTTTAATAAAAAGGAAAAGGATTAGTGTTGTAGAATGAGCACTAGATGCGTCACTGCGGAGCCTAATCTGGAGATTTGGTCTAAACTGTGCCACTGACTAGCTCTGCAAGTGGGGGGCCCCTTGGCCTACTTCTCCTGACCTCTAAAGTGAGGGTCTGGGGCAGCACCGTCTCCAAGTCTCCAATCCCTGAGACTAAAACTAAGTCAGTGGCAAATCAAGATATATTGAGATATAGATATTCAATCATTTAGTATATTGTGCACATCAGGAATCTAAGCTCATAATATCCTACAGAAAACAACTAGGAACTTTAAAATTAAACTCCTGAAAAGACTTCAGGGGCTAAGGGACAAGGTTGGCTACCAGGCACTTTTTTAACACACACACACACACAAAAAAAAATGGAAATTCTGTTCACTCTCCCTTATAATTGAGAAATCATTCATTGCATTTTTTCTCTTCCTGAAATCTAATTCCATGATATCTCATTCAATCCTCAACAAATAAAACACTGAAAGCCTCCCGAGTGCCAGGTGTTTTTGAGGTACTAAGGACACAATAAGAAATAAGGCCAAAAAACGGTTCCAGCTCATTTTTAAAGGGCAGGGTGGAGATAATAAGCAAGCCCACAGATCCATAAACAAGATCATTTCAGAACTTGGTATGTCCTATGAAGGAAATAAAAGCATGGTGATGTGATGGTAACTGGTTGCTTTATTTATTTTTTTTTAATTTAAAATCGAGTCTCTTAGCAACTTTGAAGTACGGAGTGCAGCATGGTTTGACTATAATAACTATGCTGTGCATTAGATCTCCAGAACTTATATATCTTCTAAGTGCAAGTTTGCACCCTTTGGCCAGTATCTCTCCAATTCCCATACCTCCCGCCCCCGATTGTTATCATTATACTCTGCTTCTATGAGTTCAGATTTTTCTTTAGATTCCACAAATAAGTGATATCATACAGTATTTGTTTCCTCTGCCTGATTTATCTCATTTAGTATTACAGCCTCAAGGTCCATTCATATTGCCCCAAATGGCAGGATTTCCTTATTTGTTATAGTTGAATAATATTTGACTGTATACAGATATACCACATAGGGGCTTTCTAAATGGCTCAATGGATAAAGAATCTGCCTACAATGCAGGAGACACAGGTTCAATCCCTGGGTCAGGAAGATCTCCTGGATAAGGAAATGGCAACTCACTCCAGTATTCTTGCCTGAAAATTCCCATGAGCAGAGGAGCCTGGTGGGCTACAGTCCAAATGGGCTGCAAAGAACTGGACACAACTGAGTGACTAAACACACACACTCATATATATGCTATATATTCTTTACCTATTCATTTGTTAATGGGAAGTAATTGGGTTCTTTAATATCCAACAAAACCTTAGCTATCATAAAGCTGAAATTTTTATCTATTTTATCCACTTTAATCCATGTGCCTAGAAGAACAGTCAATAAATATTGACTGAATCAAGGAGTAAATGAACAAACTAATGGACAAATGAGTAAATGGTATGCTCCACATTGTGACAGAGATTGCTAGTTAACCACTAAGGCAGTGTTGACTTTTTTCTGTGCTCCTGGACTAAACTAATATGTATTAGCTTGCTGGGCCTACTACAACAAAATAACTCAGACTGAGTGGCCTAACAACAGAAATTTATTTTCTCACAGTTCTGGAGGCTTGACATCCAAGATGGAGGCGTCCTCAGGCGTGATTTTCCTGAGGCCTCTCTTCTCGGCTTGCAGACAGCCACCTTCTTGCTGTGCCCCTACTTGCCCTTTCCTCTGTGTTCTTGCACATCTCTGTTGTCTCTTTGTGTGTCCTAATATTTTCTTATAAAGACACAAACAGACTGAATTAGGGCCCACCATAACAGACTCATTTCAACCTCATTAAAGGCCCTGACTCCAAATAGAGTCACATTCTGAGGTACTGAAGGTTAGGTCTTCAACATATGAATTTGGGAAGTCACAATTCTATCCGTAACGCTACACGTCCCACCCAGCCTTTATCGCAGATAGGTAGAAACCAGGCACATGGCTACAGTCAACAGAATCTGAGCAGAAGAGAAGTTTCACTTCCTGACCTGATCCATAAAGACTTCCACACACAATCCTCCACGCTGTGTCCCCATCTTTTGGGAGGATGTTGACCCCTGAGGGGACGTTGGAAGCTACAAGGTAAAGATGACAAAGTCTCCAGTAGCCCGGAGCTACTGGAGGTCGTTCCTCCAGTAGTTACCTCCCTCCAAACGGTGAGGAAGAATTTCCCCCATACCACTGATAGAGGCATGCTGAATACTATATGAGAGAAAAATAAACACATGCTGAGATGTGTTTATTATAGCACATAACGTCACAGCCTATCTTAACCAATACAACCTCCATTACACTTCCAAGTCTCTTCAGTTCCCTAGTAACTTTCTGTTATTCAAGCAAAAGTGTCTTTCTTTGGGAATTCCGACCGGATTTTGACTTCAATCATTATTTTTTGTTACTCCTCTCTTCCTAATTTCTTGACTCTCATCCTAAAATATAGAGCCTTAAATCAGATGATGCCTCTTAAAACAAGTTTCCCGGTAACGCATTGGCACATCACAGACTGAGGTCTTAAAGATGTTATGGATCATGAGGTAATACAGAGACATAAAAACTGGAGATTCCCATGGTTCGATCTCACAAAAAAATTAGCCTTCATGGGCCAACTCAGAATTGCCAACTGCTGCTGTGGTTCATGTGCTAAAAATAACAGGGCACCAAGTAGTGGCCTGCCAGGCCAAAGCTGGGTTACAGTGCTCCCTGGACCAGGAACAACAAGCAAGGTGAAGGAGGCAATGGGGGGGAGGGCCCATTCTCCACTGCACTGATCCCAAGAGCAATGGGGAATCCAAAAATAAACATTGGTTGACTCCAGTGCCCTTGAACAAGTATGCAAAGTCACTGAGTAACAGAGCCAGCTAATCTAAATGCCAATCTAAACTTCTCCATCTGAGCTGCTAATGCAGGTGGCCAGAACTTTAACTTCTAAATAAATTTACCAGAAGAAATATGATGATTTTATAACATTTATATCAGTAACACATGCATCTGACCAATTCTGCAATGTCTAGGTTTTCTTTTAAGAGCCCAGAAATATAACTCAGAGCTTGAGTGATGAAATACAAGCCTCAGCCTGCCTATTCCCTCCTTCATCCCTTCCTTCCTTCATTCATTCAATATCATTATTCATACCTAAATAGGGGCCAGGCATTCTGCTAAGGCCTCGAGAGAAATGAACTACTAAAACCCAGTCTTTTCCTTCAAGGACTTCACAATCTTGTATTTAGGGAAAGAACTGGGAAGAAAGCACAAATAAAAATATGATCATATTAGTGTCATAGCAAGGGACTTTAGAAATGCAGAGAAGGAAATGAGCAGTGGAAAATAAAGTGCAAATGAAAACACTGGCAAGACCCCTAACTAAGTGTCTACTGCATAGAATTCATCTGCACTTTGTTTGAAAAGAAAGCGGGTTTTGATCCAAATGGGGGTGTGAGAACGTAAACTAACTGCGCTGCAAACTCCAAAGTCTAAAGGAAAAACAAGGCTCAGAGTTGCAGGAGGAAGTCCTGGATAGGCTCACTGCCCCTACCTACCTGTTCTCCTGCCTGTGTCCCTAATTCTGACCAGAGAATGAAGTCAAGCCTCTGCCCAGCTTGTTGCCATGTATCACACCCTGGGGGACATTATGGGAGCAAAATTAGAGGGAGGACTGCTGCTGATTATGGAAGAAACCTAAAAACGATGAACTTTTTTTGGCTTCTGACCAGTTTTATTTCCTAAGAAAGTGTCACCCAAGTCTCTGGGGCAGCTTTTCCCAGCTGAATCTGGTCCCCAGATTCTCACTGAAGCACAAAAACACAAATCCCTTCACGTGGCCCCTCTTCTAGGATATCTGATCCCAGGCTCCGTGAATAGACTTCAATATGCTGGATCACGTTGTATGGAAACAATCCATTGCTTATCTTCTCTAAACTACACAGCCAGCATCTTCACCCTGGCTGGTTGGCATTTTCAATTTCAGCGCTGTTTGAATGACCTCTGAAAACAGTGAGCTTTTTTTTTTAAAGGAAATAAAATGAAAGACTAAGTCATGAACATCAATGGCCTAAACCATATGTTTTTGCTTTTTTAATCTTTGAACTAGACTTACTCAAAGAAAGTATCTTTTACAATTGGGAAAATGAGGATTATAGGTGTAATTCTTTTGTTTTAGTGAAATGACAAATTCTTCAAACTCCCTTCAGAGGAGTGACCCTGTCCCAGATTGAGAATGTCATGTTCACAAATGTCTTTTCTCCTTGTCACCTTCCTCAGATGGTCAATTAAAGCTACCAGTACTTTTTCCTATGACAAGGACACATATCCAGTGGGAACTGGACTGAAGCCAACACATTAATTTCATGTAATTCAGCTGAATGATTTTATTTCCTCTCAAGGCTGACTCGAGCCTCACAGTCAGTGGATGGTGGCAGTGATGATGATGTTTTCAATAAGACCCTCCACTGGTCTACTGGATTCGGGCTCCTCAAATGACTGTTGGAGGTGAACCAAAGGTGAGTTAAAGCTTATATAATGAAAATAGTTCAAGTAGATCTTCAGAATCTCTTGAGTCATGGGATAACTGCACAAAATTAGTGTCATGAGAGGGAAAGTTGTATCCAGAATCTAAGGTAGCCTCAGTGATCCTTGCTTCCCGGCATTCATGCACTTGGATAATCCCCTCTTGATGAATGTGGGCTAAACTCCAGGACTCACTTCTAACCAACAGAATAAGGAAAGGTGAGAGTGTGTAAGTCAGAGACATGGCCATAATGGCAGACTCTGCCCCCTCCATCACTCCCTTTGGGGGAAACCAGCTGCAGTGGTGTGAACAACCCCAAGAAGAGGACCAGGTGGCAAGGATCTGAGGGCTCCTCCACAGTGTCCATGATGAGCTTGCAAACAGACATTCCCCAGCCTTTGGATGACTGCAGCCCAGGGCAACTTCCGACTACAACCTCCCGAGACACCCTGGGTCAGAACTGCCCTGCTGTGTCCCACAGGAACTAGAAGAAATAAGAGCTGTTTGTTGTTTTAAGCTGCTAAATGTGGGGGGAATGCTGTTACATAATTAATATAATAGTATTAATTAGCAATAATTAGTGCCAGGGCTAAAACATGTCCACCTATAGAAAATGGCGTGCACAGTGCTAAGAATATGTCCCCACACCTGTGCAGTTACCGCAACCACTATGTCTCTCCAGCCTGAAATGCTTGAAGTGTTATCTTAAATGTGTATGCAGTCACTCACAGCACATACTGAGTGCCCTCTGCGTGCATCAGGATGCCAAGGGTTTCCCTTCTGAAAACCTTATTCTCCTTCCCCTTCAGAACCAGCCTGTTTTCTTGGCAAGAACAGTTTTCAAGGCCACTGAAAATGGAAGCCAATCCTTGAACCCCAATCCCAGCTAGGAGTTTGATGTCTCCCCTTACGAAGGAAAAACAGGGGCCGAAGTGGAACTTCATGGAATGTGGCCACCCTCCCTCCAGTTCCCCCAAAGTTTAAATAGAAGCATTCCACTCTGCCCTCTTAAAATTAAGTGCTCTTACAAAGCAGACACTGGAGCATAAAATACCTTTTTACTTCATCAATTTGAATACCAGAGATTTGCCTTAAAGGGCCAGGCAATTTGAAACTTTTCAACCAAAACAAGGCACCAGATTACTGAAGGCAGATGATATTTCATGTTAAACGTCAGGTATATTGTCCTTACCATCAGGGATTCTGGCAGGATTAGCAGTGAATAGTGCCTATTATTATATTGATGATAAACCATTTGCATGTTATTAACATTTCACCCAGGTAGGGCTAATCCCTCATTTTATTTGTTTAAGAGCCAACAAGTTCCTACTGAAGTAAAAGGCAGGAAATGTTTTCCTTCATCCATTCGGCCGAGCCAAATGTTTATATATATATTTTTCCCACCATTATTCCCATCATGCGGCTTCTAGGACAATATACTATTTTTGACATAAAAATATTAACCAGGAAAGCTTCCAATTAGTCAAACGTAAAAACAAAGAGACATATACTTCAGGCTTAGCTTGGCTATTGTGAAATGAAGTCATAAGCTGGTCATACAAATACACATTTTCAATAACAGAAATTTTTAAAGATTTTTTAAAAATAATTCATACCTTTGTTGATTCCACATGTGCCATTTGCAATTTAACATCAGAAAATAATCACTCCAAATGGTTCTCCCTGCTATGATTCACCACGGTGAACGGTTCTGCCACTCACAGCAAATCAGAGAATGGTTCAGAATGGCTTATTTTCTTGCTCCAATAAACTATGACTAGGCATTCAGCAGATTTTTCTTTTCTTTCTTATTATTTTGCAGAGTTGAGAAAGATATGAAAAATAAAAGAAATAACTGAATGGGCCACTGCTTTCAAAACTTATTTAGCCTTGCTCAATTATGTGGACCGTGTTATAATTCACTTCCATTTCTCTGATGGGTTTTCCATATCATGGAACTCTCACCACTAGACAGACATCCATTCTCTTTTGAATCTCAAGGCATGGTTTATCTTTTCACATAAAACTCTAAATGCCCACTGCTAAAATGGATGCGTGTGAAAAAAGCTAAAAGGATTTCATTGGCTTTTTATTCTGGAAATAATTGGCAGAAATCTCCTTTGTTGCATTAATTTTGTAGCATTAAATCTATCCAGTAAGTATCTCAACACCCACTTAGCCATTCTGGGTCCCAGCCCAGAAAGTTGACTTACATGAAATAACAGTGAGGCCCTTTGACAGTTTTCAACATACTGCTTTGATTAACAGAATTTTTAATTGTATGCTTTTCCTAATTCAGTAGTTTAAAGTTATTAACTACCAAGAAACAGCTGCTACAATCCCTTTCTCCTCCTACTCTCATCCTTCAGACTCTAGGAATCATCCATAAGAAGGATTTAACTTGTCAATGCTTAAACCTAGGGGGGAAAGCATCCAGTGTCCTTCCCAACCCTAACTTTCAGGGAAAAAAACAATAGCAAATGATAGATCCAGTCACTTGCCATGCCAACATAGATAGGCATTATCCTACAAACTTCTCTTTCCAAATCATCTCTCTCTCTCCACAAACACACACACACACACACACACACACACACACACATATTGCCTAGAGCTTCCAAAGCTAGGAATACCAAAATTCTACCCATAGGAACTAAGAAACAAGAAGACACTATTTTGTCTAAGCTGGAACTACATAAGGTACATTTTACATAGAAATAACATTATAAATGAAGATTATCACTTCATTTATTTAACTGGCATCATCTTCCATATATCCTATGTTCCATAGCATAAAGATATGAATAGACTTGTTGTTGTTTTGTCGCTAAGTTGTGTCTGGCTCTTTTGCAACCCCATGAACTGCAGCACATCAGTGTCCTCTGTCCATCGGATTTCCCAGGCAAGAATACTGGAGTAGGTTGCCATTTCCTTCTCCAGGGGTCTTCCTGACCCAGGGATCGAACCTGAGTCTCCTGCATTAGCAGGTGGATTCTTTATACTGTGCCACCTGGGAAGCCCCAGTGAAGACATTATCAGATGCCAAAGGTTCAAGGCGCTTTGCCAGAGCCCAAGCTTGGAAGCCATAGCTTAGGAACTGGAACCAATCTGCTGCCCCCAAACACAGCCACCAGTTGACCTGACCCCACAGTAGAGGCAACAATAGGGTGAACCTTTTCTTTCCTTCCTTCTTTCTTTCCCTCTTTTTTGAAAGGCATCTTATCTTGTGGTTTGGGGTTTTTTCCCATATCACAAAAAAGATTTAGAGAATTCCAAGAGTTTTGGTTAACAGGAAATACAAATGGAAATTAAAAAAAAAAAAAGAAAGGAACTCAACCCTCCACAGACTGAATAGACTAGTGGGTTTCAAACTGCTTTAGACAAATAATAAATTGTTTTCAATCATGAGCATATACATCATTGGCTTCCCAGATTGCTTGGTGGTAAAGAATCCACCTGCCAATGCAGGAGCCACATGGAGTTCCATCCATGGTTCAGGAAGACCCCCTAGAGTAGGAAAGCGCAACCCACTCCAGTATTCTTGCCAGGATAATCCCATGGACAGAGAAGACTGGCAGCCTACAGTCCATGGTGTCAAAGAGTTGGACATAATTGAGTGATTGATCACGATTACAATCAAGTCCCTTACGATCATGCTTACAATATTCATCATTTATATATAGATAAAAATATCAATATAAATATTCTATTGCAATGTGTACTTACAAAAATAAAAGTAGGAGAAAAAATATATACATAGCAATTCTAATATATGCCTGCTACACCCCAATTGATCACCTGCACAGGTCTTGGGGTTTACATTCCCCAGTTTGAAGGCCAAGTGTTAATACTATCGTCCTGTCTTTTAATAATTATTTATCATTTGGGCAAAAACAATATATCTGCTACTTCTATACAGCATTTCACAGTTCATAAAACATTTATATATATATTATCTCAGGTAATCCTCACAAAACCCTTTCCTCAACTACAGACTAGAAATTTAAGTAACATGAGTACCCCAAGATCACACAAATAGATTCTAGCTAAGCTAGATTTGAAACCAGGGCTATACTAGAACTCTATGACAGATTAAATGGGCTTGTATGCACCAGTCTGGAAACCATACCACCACTCACAATATTGCTTCTAAGGGAAAATGTTGTCTGAGTTCTAATTAACTGACTTGTAAAGGAACTTTTGGAATAGAACCTGATCATAAATTAAGGATCACATGTATTACATATTTCCAAATAAATGCTTTTTCATACAGGATAATCTGATCCTTCTATTCTGCCCAATGCCAAAGAGTAAATCATATGAACATAAAAGCCCTTTCAAGCAGTGAGGAGATGCCCATGTTCTGTAAGATTGTCAGCTAGTCAGAGAGGCATTTCTGCCTTTCGATATTCCCTCTTCTTGCATATCCAATCTCAGGTTCTAAAATAAACAGACTGCTTTCCTTTATCAGTGTTTAAAAATCAGTAAAAATCATCTATAAGTTTTAACCTTGTAAGCATTAAGCTTTAGCCCTGGAAAATTCTCTCTTTTTTTTCCCCCCAGAGTCAAACTGTCGCAAAAGCAGGGTAGAAAATGTCTGTAATGAGCAGTGCTTTGGGTCAGGAAAGTGGCTGGAGAAACCATAGTCTTGTGAGTTTTCTCACTGCCAAGGAAGGTGAGTCAGACACTTAGACCTCTGCCGGGCTCCCTTGAGTCTTCTTAAACCCTGTTTTCTTTAGATTGTCATCACTGATTAAACAATATTTTTGCAATGCATTTTACTTTTTAAAAATGTATGTCCTCTTTGACCCAGTAACCTGACTCCTGTGGTTCTGTTCTAAGAAAATAATTTAAAATAGCAAAAGCTTTTTAGGTATAAGTATTCATCATAATGTTATTTATAAAATGAAAAAATAAAAAGCAACCTGAATGTCCAACAAAAAGGAAATGACAGATCTACTCAATGATATTAATATATCAGGCATCTACTTAGAACGCTGGCTATAAAAGCCATACAGATGCATCCAAAAAACGCTTATGATAATTAACTGCAAAATTCAGAATATGAGTTACATATACCTTATAATTATAACTACATAAAAATATCATAAGAAAAAAAACAGACTAGCAGTAAACAGGACAAAATGAATCAATATTTTGGTTAGGGCAGTGAAATTATTGGTGACTTCTTCATTTTCTATATTCCCTGGTGTGGGTGTATACATATATATATATATATTTTATAAAAAGGGGGTTTTAGAAAAAACATCAAATAACTTATAAAGAATCCACACAAATAAATTTTAAAAAATACAAATGAATTTAATTTTTGAAAAGGAAAATAATATGTGCAAATAATTCAGAAAAAGAAACCCAAATAGCATAGCATAAAATGAAAAAATATTCAATCTTCTCTAGTAATCACATAAAATTAAAATAACAAAACTTAATTCTAAGTCATAAGAATAACAAAATATAAGTTTTATACATTTTGTTGTGAGGATGTATAAATGTTAGAACTTTCATACACAACTGGTAAAAGTAAAAAATTGGCAAAATTACTTTAAAAAGCAACTTGAAAACATCTAATAAAACTGAAAATATGGTATGTATTTAAACTACATGCCGGCATATAAAAATTGCAATAATGTTCACTCTGGCATTGTTCATAATAGTGAAAAATTAAAAAGAACTTATATTTCCATCAATGAGTAAATAGATAAATAAGTTATGCTATTTCCCTACACCAGGATATTACAAAGCAATAAAAATGAATGGATTTGACCTATACGGAACATCACAGATAAATCACAAAAGCATAATATTGGGTGAGGAAAGGAGTTCAGGATAGTATAAATTGTTGGTTCCATTTAAATAAACTTTTAAAACATGCAAAACAGGGGTGGTTGGCAATAAACATGTATGGGATAGCTAAACACCAAATTCAGGACAATGACAACTCTGGAAAGAAAGAGAAATGAATGGGATTGGGGGTCAGTATTCCAAAAGACCTCATTCTAACCCACAATGATTTAAGAAAATTTTGCACTTGATGCAAGATTAGCAAAGCATTGTTAGAGACAACTGGATGCATATCAGCAGATACAGAGGTATCCATTACTGTCTTTCTCTCTTTTTTTTTTTGCTTAATATTTAACATAAAACATTTTAAAGAAACAACAAGCCCCTAAATTTGACTCTCTCTGAAAGAATGAGGACTGCCTCACAAGGGTCCAAACTCTTATTTCTGAAGAAAGTAAGCAGGGCTTGGAACTGACCTATATTCAGAGGATAATCCAGCTAAGGAAAGCCTGTGGCAGGCTCTTAACGCTGCTTCTGCCTGCTCTGTGCTGTTAAGCATGGCATGAAAGCCACCTAAATGTCCCTTGACACAGAAGTGGATAAAGCAGATGTTGGTACGTGTATATAATGGAATATTACTCGGCCATAAAAAATGAAATAATGCCTTGTAGCAACATGCACGAACCTAAAGATTATCATTCTATTGTCATTCTATTTCTCTAGAGAGAAAAAGACAAACATCATATGGTATCACTTATATATGGATCTAAGAAAAGGACACAAATGAACTTTTATAAAAGACAGAAATAGACTCACAGACACAGAAAACAAACTTATGGTTACCAAAGAGGAGGGGAAGAGGGGAATAAACTAAGAGTTTGGGGTTGAAATACACACATTACTATATATAAAATAGATAACCAACAAGAACCTACTGTATAGCATAGGGAACTATACTCAGAGTCTTGTAATAACCTATAATGGAAAAAAATGTAAAAAAAGAACATATATATATTTATAAAATGGAATCACTTTACTGTACAGCTGAAATGAATACAATATTACAAATTAACTATATTTCAACAAAAATTAAAAATAAAAATAAATTAAAACTTTATAAGAAGAAATGCTGCTTCTTCCTTTGTATATGGCTGGGGAAGTAGAGTGGGAGATGACACACCAGAAAAAAATTGTACTGAACTGTGCTGGGAGTTCATTTTCAAAAACAATGATGCTGTAAGTGTTTTGGCCACATGAGTTGCTATTTAGCTGTGTAGCATCACTAATCTGGTGCTTTAATCTCTCCGCATCCCGGAAGACACGAGCTAGTCCAACTCAAAGAAGCTTGGAGACTCTCAACATTTCCAGAAACCCCAAAGTTCTCCAAAAAGTTCTCTCCTTCCACTTGAAAGGACCAAATGCTTTCCTGTCCCAGAAAGTCCTCCTTCTCCACCCTGGGAACTGCGTTTATCCTGCAGGCCTGCAGTTAAGAAAGAAGAGGCGATTGCTTTGAAAGGGGCCAAGTTCTAAGTCCCTGCCTGTTCTTAGAGACAATGATTATTCTTTTGTTCCAGCAGAGGGGTCACCCCAGCAGATAAAGCAGAATTTGAAGGTAACCAGCATAGGTGTGTGTCATCACTACACACCAGCCCTGACCTGCCAGACGGCTCTGGCAGTCAGGTGAGCAGGTCTGGCGGGTGAGCAAGTTCACAGTGCTAACCCCACCTGCTCAGGACAACACTACCAACTTGCACAACAGCAACCAGCCGCTCTGTCTATAAACATCAAAGCAGCAGGTGATCTGTTCAAACCAACAATCTGAAAAAGAGAAGACTGAGGTATTGACATATCCCATGTTTTGATCTACCACTCCCTTGAAAATATCTTTCGAGAACAAGTCACCCAAAAATAGTCAAGGGGAATTCATCCAAAATGTGTGTTGTCTGACCTCTTGACCATCTCATCTATATCTGGAGGCTCATTTGGAGTGTGGACTAAATCACCCTGAAAGACTATGCCCGCCCCTTCCTGAATATTTCAGGAGCTTTCAGAATTCAGCTTGCAAGTCATGCTTCATTCAGGTCAGTTGATTAGTTCCAGTGTGGAGAGTATTGGGCAGGATGAGTGGACAACAGACAGTGATTCATAGATTCCTCTGCTAAGAGTCCAGGTGTTTTTAGGACAGAATGATAGAAAGGGAGGCTTAATCAGTTCTCAAATCTGTCCTCCTGTCATAAGATTAACCAGAATCACTCCAAGTTATCATAATCATTCTCAGAAATGTCAAGTGCAGACACTCTTCTGGACATTCAATCTCCCTCCCTCTTCGGAATGGCCCAGAAAAACAACAGACTGGCCAGGAGCCCCAAAATCAAAGTTCTTCACTTAAAATTGGTTATTGTAATGCATTAAAGTGTCTTATCTGGAATGAATTCTTTAATTATTTCAAAGAAAAAGAAATGCACTTTTTCTAATAAAAGAAAGTAACTAGTAGCACTAGAAAAATTGAAGAAAAGTTGTGAAGTAAAAGGAAGTGATGCTGGCCATGAGATACTTAATATTTTTAAGAAAGAAAAAGCTTATTTAAATTACTAATATGACCCAAATGTCAAGAAATCCACTTGTGGGCATGAAACAGAGGGTTACATACATAAAACAGCAAGGACTCACCAATATTTGAGAGTTAAACATTACGAGAACAAAATTCTTGAGCTTAGTTTCCTAGTCTATGCTTGCCTAAAATTAATATAGTTGAGAATCAGAATATAGGAAAAAACATAAAATTCTATTAAAGGAAAACAATGCATGTACGTTTACTGGGATATAAAATTATCCCAATAAGCATATTCATATTGGGATAGAAAACTAAAAATGTATATATTTGAGAAATATATTCCAAAACTCTATTTATAGATTTAAATTCCATAATTCAAGTTTCCAGAGAAGTTGTCTCAGTTGTGTCTGACTCTTTGCAACCACATGGACTGTAGCCCACCATGTTCCTCTGTCCCTGGAATTCTCCATGCAAGAATAGTGGAGTGGGTAACCATTCCCTTCTCTAGGGGATCTTCCCGACTCAGGGATCACAGCCGAGTCTCCTGCATTGCAGGAAGATTCTTTGCTGTCTGAGCCGCTGGAAGCCACCCAGTAGATCTTAGGTAAGCCAACACTCCAGTGTTCTTGCTTGAAGAATCCCCATGGACAGATGAGCCTGGTGGGCTACAGTCCATGGGGTCACAAAGCATCAGACATGACCAAGCAACTAAGCACAGCACAGCGCAAACCAAGTGGAGATAACAATGACTCAGATGCCCCAAAAAAATACTTTAGTAAGAACTACTTACATTAAAAAGAGTATTGCCCAAGTAAGTCAAATAAAGCAAGTGTTCTATCTGAATTATGAGATTAATTGCCAAATACTTCATTTTTTCCTCTGAAGACTAAAAGGTTTGAAATAATTAGGCTTAGTGTAAAGAACTCTCTTCACTACACCTGAATTTCACTTCATTGAACAACCTTAGCACCTCACATGTCCAAACCAACCATGGGCACACACACATACACACACAACCCACCCCTCAAGAGAAATTTCACTTAAAGTCTTCTCTGTTTAGGCAGGTGGACTCTGCTAGAAAGGAATATTAAAGAGAACTTTGAAACAGGTTGGAACAGGAGAATGGGTGGAGTAAAAGAAACAAGTATTGGAATCTTTTATGTGTCTCTCTTTTTAAGTTTCACGTCACACAGTCCTTACAATGACCCCAGAAGGTACATACCATTGTCCCCATTAAACAGAGGAAGAAGTGGAACTCCGCAGGGCTAAGGAGACCCAGAGGTTACACAGTGAGGCCGAGGACTCTTGACAGATAGGACCACCCTTCGCTTCTGAACACCCAGCACAACACCAGGAGCAGGGTAGGCATTTGGTAAATATTTGTTGGACTGAATCTGACCATGAGGCTTGCCCACACAGGAGCATGTGGAGACTGGCATCAGAAGGTCAATATGCAGTCTGAGGAGTGGCAAGGACAAAGGGTCAGGCTGATCTAGGGTGAACTGAGTAATTTCATCACTCAGGTCTTCTAGAGCTCCATCTGCCCCTTCTGCTGCATACTGTCCTCTTCGCACCATTATCTCTCCCCAGCTCCGGCCATCTACCCACCAGGGGCCTGCTCTCCCAACATAGCTGCCAGCCTTGACAGGACCTAAGGCTGCTTGCTCCTCACCCCACTTTCTGAGGGAGCTGGTAGCCACGAAAACACTGGCCCAGCGTCAGAGTTGTGGACCAGCCATGGCTTGTCTTCCTCCTGTTTGGGGTCACCTAGGCCTTCCTTGACTTTCCTGGTAGCTCAGGTGGTAAAGCGTCTGCCTACAATGTGGGAGACCTGGTTTCAATCCCTGAGTTGGGAAGATCTCCTGGAGAAGGAAATGGCAACCCACTCCAGTATTCTTGCCTGGAAAATCCCATGGACGGAGAAGCCTTGTAGGCTACAGTACATGGGGTCGCAAAGAGTCGGACACGACTGAGCGACTTCACTTCACAGGCCTTCCTTAAGGAATCTCAGCCCCCTCACCCCAACAATTTTGTTCCAAAATCCCAGCAATTTGCAGGTGAACATTGAGGATGGAGCTTCAGATGGGTCCCATGAGTCAGGGACTCTTGCACTGCTTTCGTAGATGGGTTTTAGGAGGAAGGAATCTACTTAGATCTAGAAGGAATCTAGTTATTAGAAAAGTCAGTAAGGTGTTGTGTTCTCTAACATGGGAAGGAAGGCCTCAGGGAGACTTGGCAGTCCCTGGCCTGTGTGTCACAGGAGGCCTGGGGAAGGGTTTTAAGGGGGAAAGACACCAAGATTGTGGAAAGAGGACTCTGGGTATGTACCTGGTGGCAGAGACTAAACACCATCCAACCTTTATCACAAGGTTCTGCAGGGCACCCTTCTGCTGGGAGCTTCAGGCACTTTCTCATGTGCCCCTTCTGAGCATCAGTCCAGTTTTAAAATAACAATAACAAATACTATTACTATAACAACAGTTTGCTGATAGCTACTAATGGCCAGGTACCATACAAGGTTCTTTACCTCTTCCAACCCCCATCTGTTATTTCTCCCATTTTGCAGATGAGAATATGGGTCTGAGCCGCAGCCAGCAAAAGGAATGAATCTGGATTCTACTCTATCAAGTGCCAGCCCACAGGTCACCCAGCTGCTCAGGAGATGGACCCAGGTCCCCACCGCAGTCCACTTTCTTACCAGCTTTTATCTCAACTGAGAGTTACTCGGACTGCAAATCCTCCCACATCCCTGCTTCTTGGTCTCCTATGCAGGAATGAATACCTGAAAACCTGTCCAATCATTCTTCCTAGGTTCAACTTCTTTATCATGAGTTTCTTGGGTTTTCACACAACAAGGTAAAGAAAAAGGGCTTAAACTCTAAGTCATATTAGAAGCTGACTCTGCCTTCTCATCCTGGCCTGCCCCCAAATCAGCTAAACTTCTCAGGACTGAGTTTCCACATATTTGACACAGGTCAGAATGAGCTTCTCATCTTCTAGTATGCAAACGGTGTCTTGTGTCTCTGCTCAGGTTTCACATTCATCTGGCCATGACAATGAATAATACACTGTGAATTAGAAGTGGACAATCAGGAGAATCAAAATCCCAACCAAGATGGGACCACTTTTCAGAGATACAGATACTTTAAACAAAAAAAAATGCTACTAGGACCATTCCGGCGGAGAAGGCAATGGCACCCCACTCCAGTGCTCTTGCCTGGAAAATCCCATGGACGGAGGACCCTGGTGGGCTGCAGCCCATGGAGTCGCGAAGAGTCAGACACGACCGAGCGACTTCACTTTCACTTTTCACTTTCCTGCACTGGAGAAGGACATGGTAACCCACTCCAGTGTTCTTGCCTAGAGAATCCCAGGGACGGTGGGGGCTGGTGGGCTGCTGTCCATGGGGTCGCATAGAGTTGGACACGATTGAAGTGACTTAGCAGCAGCAACAGGACCATGCTGGAGCTCAAATACTTGACAAATCCTAGAAACATACATCTGGAAAGAACCTCAGAAACAGTTCTAATCACCCCTCATTTTATATAAACTGAGGCTCAGAGAATGCCTGGCGGTTTCCCACCACATGGCCCTACTCTCTCAACCAGCATAGGACAGGAAAGTGAAATAGTGCCAGTCGCTCAGTTGTGTCCGACTCTTTGTGACCACATGGACTTGTAAACCACCAGGCTCCTCTGTCCACAAAATTTTCCCAGCAAGAATACTGGAGTGGGTTGCCATTCCCTTCTCCAGGGGATCTTGCTGACCCAAGGATTGAAACCAGGTCTCCTGCATTGCAGGCAGACTCTTTACTGTCTGAGCTACCAGGGAAGCATAGGACCTAACTTGGACTCAAACTGAAGACTCTCTTAATCCAGAGTTCATATGTCACACTACACATACTGTCTCCTTTGATTCTGTTATTTTAGCCATCAAAATATTTATATCTGGTAATACTGGCCTGACTAGCAGAAAGGGGGAAATAAAGCAACCCAGTCTTCATGGAATGCCAGATACAGGAAGGCCCTTGAAAATCATCATTAATAAAAAAATTGAGACACATAAATATGGAAATGCTTTCCTAGTAAAATCCAACTAGCTGATGTCAGAGCAGAGGCTCCAGTTCTAGTCTGCAGACTCTCAGCCCAGGGTTCTTTTCAAGATGCGCAGACGAAAATGGGCCAACTGGTCTTGTTTTCAAAAGTTATTCATTGTCATAGTATTTCATATATTTTACATACTTCAGACAGTTAAACCATGCCCAACTATGAAAAGTCCTATATTCAGACAACACAGAAACATATAAGGACCACTCCACCAAAATCAGAGGAAACACCTAGAATGTGGGTTAAATTTTAAAAAAAGAAAGAAAGAAAAGCAACCACAGATACAGCCATTTTCAGCCAGGCAATCAAAACTGGACAGTGTGGGCACTTTCATGCCCATGCTGAAATGGAGCTGAAAGGCCATGGCCCAGGACAAGCCCCAGGCCACCAGACAACAGTTCCAGCTTCGAAGCCTTCTCCCCCTTGCCCTCTGCTTTCACAGACCTCCTCCCAATCAGAGGCCACGGGGCAGGAGAGAGGGGCTAGTTTTGTTTTCTGTATAATAAAGCTTTCAAAAGGCCAAGAAATGGAACTTCTATGCCTCATTCTGCAGGAGCTCATTTCTTAATACTTTTAAGAAACATATAAACAAACAAACAAACAAAAAACATTCACAAATGTCCAGGAAGCCCCCTTGTGGAAGTACATTTAAAAAGCATTTTGAGGGTTGAAGGGGAAAGACCATGGCATTTCAGGGTCTTTTAGGTTCCCCGTGGGCCAGTCCTGATGAGAAGCATGCAGGCAGGTATCTGACATCAGTGGCTCCAGCAGAGACCCCCGCACCTCCCTGCCCTCTGCCAAAGGATCTGCCTCCTGGATCATCTTTGTATAACTACAGAATCCTTTTTTCTTTTCCTGGTAACCACCAAAAAAAAGCCCAACATAAATCTTAGCAGATTTCATCCCATTTTAACTCTACATTGCTTTTATCTGTCTTTTATCAGAGAAAGGAAATCAAGCAGCCTAACTTGGTTTACCTTTTTCTTTTCCTCTTTTTTTTTTTTTTTTAACTCTCTGAAAGAAAATACCTTTGCATCTCCCAAGACAACAGAATCTTTTGAACTAATAAAAGCCATACAGGTTCCAAACTATCCGTTTTTCCTACAGAGGATTTCTAATTTCCTTCTAGGAAAAGCTAACAATTAAAAACATCCTCTGAAAATATGTTAAAGACCACATTGAGATGGAAATGAAATAAAATGCTGCACGTTTCTGTATTTTTTTTTAACTCAAAGAAAAACTTTTTTGACTTTCATGATGTGCGTGTGGCCGTTAATTTCAATGTCATATTATGGTTTTTGGCTGAACAGACAGTATGTATGTATGTATGTAAGCAAACAAAACAAATGCATTTGTATTCAAATTTATACAACTCCATACATTTTTATGCTGTTTATTTGAAAATTAATTTTGGCTTAGGCCTCAGAGACAGCAAATGTTGTCAAGATTTGAGGGCTACCTGAAAAGCCTTAGGGACAGTATTACCCTTATGCATAAGAAACAGCAAAATAAAATAAAAATAAATGAATTTCCAAATACGTCATGGCTAATCCCTTGAGCTGACCTACAAATGAATTATGGAGGTTTTGCTACAGGACTGAGTAGATCTGGTGATTTCACTGAGAGATTTATCTTATTTTCCAACTTATTTTCATATCTTATTTCCTTTTCTTTTAGAATTAGACTGTAAATAAAAGGGCTAAGACCAAATGAAGCTCCCTCTCACAGAACTCATATTGGATTGATAAATTAAAACACTGAGATGAGTTTTGTATGACCCATCCTCGAGGATTTGGGAAATTTAGCCGATGCAAAACAAGGCATTAATTTGGAGAGGCCTAGCTACTTACAATGCTTAGTGTTCTGACAATGATGAATGGCATCATTCCAAGCAAATGGTAATTTCACTTTTTGTGACAGTACTTTAGAGCAAAACCGACTTTCTTCACACAAAGCATTTGCAATCCTATTGAACAGAGGCAGTACCTGAATATCAGAAATCCTTCATTGTTTAAGTATCATCTGATATTCTTGATTGGCTTCAAACTGAAGGTTGGAGTTGAATTAGGGAGAACGGAGGTTAAGTCCTAACCTTGAAAGACTTAGCAGCCATTGAAACACTGCCTTTGGGCACTTATTGGCCTGTATTTATCAAAAAAACTTTTCAATTCAATGAGGGGAGGGTGAAAACACAAAACTTGTCACATTCATCAAGTGAAGCCACTGGAAAGACATCTACAGAACACCCAAAAAGCATAATCTTTCCGAAGCGCTGATAGAAATGGTAATTGGACGGGTCAGAGAATAATACAACCAAAGCGGGGGCAACACAGAATATTGCGAAAAAATCAAGGTCAACAATAAAAGAACAGATCCTTTTTAACTTGCAAAAAATTTACCCTCAGCCTTTGTACTGAGGGAAAAATATACCTGTTGCTACCGTAATTTATATCCTCACAAAAGCCCCTCAAAAAGAACCTTTGAACATAAAGGCATTAAAGACCCTCATTCTCCACAGTCCATAAGAAAGCTCTACCTTAGTATTGAGTCCACCAAAATATGTTCTCTGAAAGCAAAAAGGGAAAAAAAAGTTTTTTTGTTTTTTTGTTAAAGAACAACTAAAAGCAGTGACTCCCTTTCAGAATCTAACCCATCCATCTTTCAGCAGGAAAGGTATGTTCTGGCTAGGGCTGCAGGAGGAATATATTGAGTATATTTAAACATTTTCCTGAGAGACTGAAAAAAAACAGACTCTTGGAGGACTGGCAGAGAATACCAACATTGTATCCCAAAAGAGGAACAGACCTGATGAATCATAGGGTCTTGATTGCACGTCTTCCTGCCTTCTTTGCTGGTGAGCTAACATCGGGCCGAGCCAAATGACACATGTAAACAGATGAGCCGTCTGGAGATGCCACATTGTCCCGTTTTTATCTTATACAAACACCTCTGAGCTGGACTTGGAAGGACTTTTGGCACAACGTGGCGAGCTGATATTCTGGGCTGTGTCCAGCTCGTAAAGGAAGGGATCTGGTGAGGTGGTGTGAGGCTCAGCTTGGTGGAAGCATGCGGATACAGGTGGCTCCTTACTGACAAAGGTATAAGCCAAGGGGGAAATGGTCCCTAAAAAGCCAGAGTCTGGGGCCCCTCCTCTGCATCCGGGGGATAAAGCAGAACACCCGCAAAACCTTCTTAGATGGGTTCCCGAAACAGTTAAAAAGAAACAATCCAGAGCTTACCCCGGCATTTCACTGTAAACAGTACAAATTTACTGATGTGCAAGAAAAGACAGTGTCATTTGTTGATTTGCCAAATTCAAAAGTGCCTGGATACCCATTTCTACTAATCCAGGAATTCAACTTCCCGCATTAGAGTTCTACAGAGATGTAAGGGAGGAGACGGGGTTTATGATTTGTGCTGACGAAGCCACATCATATTTTAGGAAGATGACATTGCTATTGATGGCTCCCTCTCATCTATTCCCAGTAATATGCTCATCTGTATGTTTTCCCCAGGCACCAGAAGAACAATCTTAGATCCCTAAAACAGTATGTCATTTCTTTCCGCAAATCCCATATGCACATATATTATTATTATTTAACGTTTATTAAGTACCAACAGTATGCTAGGCACAATAGACATAGGGGGCCATAAAAACATATTTAACGCATCAAAAACCACAATAAAAGGACGCTGTGTTTGTGACAGAAGACAATAAAAATCTTTGCAATTCATAGTTCAAGATGAAATGCACCCCAGGTCCCAGAGCAGCCTTGGTACAGCATGGCATATCAAAAAAGGTATTAGAATTTTCACTCAGCCAGAGTTCAGAGGTTGTGCATACCTTACAATGAGATGCGGTCTCCCTCAACTTCATGACATTCTGCAACAACGAGTGAATTCTCTAATGGCAGAGCATTAATTACTTAACTATCAAATTAAACCTCAGCCCTCTGCTTCACCTTCAATCATACAGGTGTACCAAGCACCATGGTAGGCATTTAAAATATATTTCTCTATATAACATTGGAGTATGCGATTATTTATTTTACTGAAATTTGGGAAGTTTACATGAATCACCCATGGTTCATGCTCAGAAAGCACCATCAGTTTTCATAAAGTTGCATCTAGCACACAAATACACACACACACAGATGAAGAATAATAAATGTCATCCACAACATTGAGGATTTGAAGTTAATTTAATATCAAATAACCAATGTAGATCTATGTAAGCACAGCATTAACCCGGCCAAGGTATCTGCAAACAGTATCAATTTCTTCACTTGCTAAAACTTCCTTTGTCATGGCTTAGAGTAATGTTAAGAGTATGAACTCTGAAGCCAGACTTTATGAGTTTGAATCCTAGTTCTGTGCGCCTCTAAGTACGTTGATTAATATGTCCCTGCCTCCGGTTCCTCCTCTGTTCAACAGAGATGAGGAAAATAACAGTAGCATATTTCACAGACCGGTGTGAGGATAAAATGAGTTAATATATAGAAAAAGCTTAGTAAATGCCCAACACATAGTAAGTCCTTCAAAAGCTACTATTCTGCCAGAGTCCTAGCACTGAGAAGCAGACAATATGCTGCTTTTTGGATAAAAAGACAATATTACTGAGATTCCATGAGCCTCACACGCTACGAGTTGCTTTTCTATCAGTAAAAAGATTTACACTAAACATCCAGCTAACTCTCTTCCCTTCAGCCCCTCTCGAACTTAGTGAATCCACAGCTGGCTAAGACCCCACAAAGCTGGCTTTTCCATGGGTCCCCTTCACTGAACAGCAGATATATGGGTGGAGGGCTCACAAAAGAGAAGACCCATAGTGTGGAGCCCCGTTGGAGGTATTCTGAATGAATGAGTGATCAGGTGGCGCGCAGAAGCTCACAGAATCCAATCGAGGGTTCAATTTTACAGATACAGAATCTTCTTTGAAATCATGCAACTCTCAAAAATACGAAGAATAATTTGTCTATTTTCCATATACTTTCCACTTCCTCCCCATAATACTGTACACCTTCGCAAAATTTCTCTGCTTGTTATTGTGACAGAGGATTTAGAGAAGACTGGAGACATAGACTTCAAATCAGTTAATAGGGCACAGTGTTCATTACCCAAAGGATAGTTTTAGTTGGAGAAAATGTCAAAGTTAATGACTAAATTAAAATTGGAGGATTGTCAGTTAACATCAACAGATACACACTCCTCGGCCAAATTAGGATGAACAATCAAAGTTGCAGTACGTGAAAAAATATCAGAGCTGATACTTGGTACGAAGAAAGGAGGATTATTGTTTTTATTAACTGTTCATTGTTAATTTTGCTTTTATAGTTATAAACATCAAGGGATTAGATGATTAATTGCTATAAGTTAGAGGTAGTCTAAATTATAAGATTTGCCCACTAACAGTTATAAAGTAATTGTCTTTAAAAAACATAGAAGTGTATGATTGAGACTGGAAATCACAAAGTACAGGTTTTTAAAATAATTTTACTGCCAGTATTTCCTTGAAGCTCAGTTACCCAATGGATTAAAACTCCATCAGGACTACTTAGGTGATACAATTCAAGATATCATTCTTAAGGGGAAATTATCAGGAAGCACAGAAATTTTTTAGGCTTTCAAATCTTTCTAAATTACTTTTTTTCCAGAGGGATAGGGCCTCCTTTTGGTAGTTCTAAGCTTAAAAGTGGTGCCTTTTAATTACACACAGACTAATAAAGCAAGACTGATTTAAATGTAATTTTGTAACTTGTACACACAAACTCAAGCCAGTGGATGATGAAATGTTGCTAAAAGTATCCTTATCCAGTAAAATTTATTGCAGTGATGAAAATCTTGACATCTATTCCAAAGTTCAAATTAAGCTTCAGCGTCATACAGTAGCCTGAACTAGACCAAAGTAAACAAGCAATTATTTATAGTAATTGTATGTGTGCATACTGCATGTATTTAACTTTCCAGAAAAAGTCAGTGAACCCACATTGTGGGGACCGCTGAATTAAATACAAGCATACACAAAAGGGTATACTCTTCAATGATCTCAGCATCCATCTGCCTAATACCCACCTGTCTCGTGGCCCTCTCATTTAACCCCATATTATGGCATCAATACTAGCTTTCAGATTCAAGGAGAACCATTGCCATTTCCCAAGATCTTTGCCTCCTAATAAACACAGACCAAAGGGGAAGTGCTGAAAGCCACGGCAATATTTTTCTTATAAGGTTTGATACGATTCCCAGCTGCACAACATTGTATGTTAATAACCATTATGTAATTAACAGATGAAGAAGCCCTTTTGAGCTGCGCTGGCAGATTTTGAACTTGATCTTCTATCATTTGATGTCATGCAAGACCAGATAAATGACCAGTCTTTCGAGAGTCTGCAGAGCCCCTTTGGAACAGCTGCACAGTCTTCCCCTCTTCTTTGCCGCAGGTTTCTCACTTAAGAAAAAAACACGCTTCATTACATCGCCTCTTACTTGAGCTGCAAGGGTCTATTCAAGGAAGATAAGCCTCTTAGAAATGAAGTAGCGTTGAATTTAGGTTTTGAGTGACAGCAGGAAGATTTATCCATTCAACAGACAATACCGCTTTCTCTGCATTAATCTAGGAGGCGGACAATGATCTGTTTTTTAGGCCTCATCTCATCTCTTTCCCACAGCAGAAGGTGATTAAAGTTAGGAAACGGGGACTGTGAAAGAAAACTTGAGCGCTATCTCTCTAGCCCTCCTGTTTCCTGAAGGGGGGAAGAGGGGAGCCCCCAGGCCAAGGGCATCAATCACAGATTCACAGCAAGGATATGATGCTTCCCCGTTGGGAAACCAATAGGCTGCAGGTAAAGGGGTGAGCCCCAGAACCCAAAGACTATACCACCATTGTTAATCTCCCAAAGAAAGAAAACACAAAGTAGCCCTTCATAGTGAAAGCCTTTGAGTTCTTCTTCAGGGGCCCAGACAAAAATGTCAGGAATCTTTTGACTTCACAAGATATCCCGCCACTATCCACAGGTAAGGATCAGTGAGTCCCAAATTAGCTGGCCTGCAAAGAGTGGTGTATAAAGGAGGTAGAGGTTCTGCTCAACACACACAACAAGACCATACAAAATGTTCACACAACACCACCATTTCACTTGCAGGGCAGGAACAGAGACGCAGATGTTGAGAACGGACTTGTGGACGTGGGGCGTGGGGGTGGTGGGGGGATGAATTGGAAGAGTAGTGTTGACATATACACACTACCATGTGTAAAACAGATAGCTAGTGGAAAACTGCTGTAAACGCACAGAAAGCTCAGCTCATTGCCCTGTGGTGACCTAGAGGGGTGGGAGGGAGGGAGGCTCAAGAAGGAGAGGATGTGTGTGTACATATGACTGATTCATGCTGTTGTATAGCAGAAACACAACACTGTGAAGCAGTTATATGCCAGTAAAAAAACCTTTTTATATACAGCCACTTCATCTCACCTCTTTTTTCAACTCACCTTTTAGATCCATCTTCTACAGCTCAATAGAGGCTTCCCCAAAATCCCCATGCCCCGATTATTAATAGGAAGTGTCCCTCTGGGCCAAGCGCTGAGCACAGAGCCCTCTGTGAACATCATACAGAGTGCTAGTGACCCACCAGATGGTACACTGGAATCCAGCATCAGAATCCCACTTTACAGGCAATATCTGGCACTATCCTCAGTGTGGGAGGCTCACCGCTTTATAAATAGAATCTTTGCATGTGGCACATAAATTGGTGAATGAACTTCAGAGTGAATGCAGAGGCTTAAAACCATGCTTCCCGGTTAGGACATGTAGATTTTTACTTGGGTTGCAATCATGAGACGGTTGCTGTCACATAACAATAGCCAGAGATGTATTTTGTAGACTGCTCACAAACTTGCTCCTTTCTTCCTCAGCTCATCATGAAGATATCTGAATGTCACATGTAAAATATAAATATAGAGGGACTTCCCAGATGGTCCAGTGGGTAAGAATCCACCTGACAAAGCTGGGAACACGGGTTTGATCCCTGGTCCGGGAAGATCAGCACCACCACTACTGAGCCTGTTCTCTGCAACAAGAAAAGCCACCTCAATGAGAAGCCCACAAACTACACAATCAAAAACAAATAAATTAAATTTAAAATTAAGTATATAGATAGATAGATAGGTACATGAAATAAAATGTTCATCTCCCATTTTCCTAAAAATATCCCTGCATCAAAATAATAGAAGATGAGTCGAAGAAGATTTATAAATAAGAGTCTAGAAAATAAGTATGAAGCAAAATGCTTTCACAGGGTACCTATTTCCCTGTAAAGGTAGTTCATGGAGGCCAGGAAAGAGCCTCATCCAAGTGTGAATAATGAATTAATTTAGTGACTAAGTAAGCAGAGCGAAAGTCACAGACATAACCACAGAATTAGATCAAGTTGCCCCGAACGACTTCTGAATTTGAGAGCAGATTGTGCATCCTCTAGAAATCAATAGAGTCATCACATTTTGACATTCACTATTGTTAAATTGCATTGTGTTTCATTTTTGCAAAATATCATACTGACGACAGCCTTCCCTGACATTCACCCCATGTGAAGCTGGAAATACCTGTTTGTCAATCTTAAAGCTGTAACCAGCCAAATAAGGTAGGGGTGGGATGTAATCCATGTTTTAAGTCTCCAAGGAACCCAAATCCAATACCAGTGTGGCCTGAAGAAGATGCTGAAGGGGAAAAAATACCACCTGAGCCCTTTGGAAATGGCACACAGCAAGACAGCACGTGACTGTGCTCACCCAGTGGAGAACTCTCAGAAAAGCAGTCATGATTCAAAGCAAAACAAACCCCAAAAAGCATCACCAAGTCACCGATATGCTCATATTGTACAATTGAGGAAAGACGGTTTTATTCTAATTATCTCTGGGTCTCAAATTCCTTAAAACTCACAGCCCTGTTACAGACAACTTCTTTTTCCCTACTGCTTCCATGATCAAAAATTTACCTTCCAGGTGGGAAGAAAAAAATTTGCTTCCCTTCCTCTATCAAACTCCTACATCATGCCCAATCAGCACCTACAAAAATAGTCTTCATTCTCTTCTTTCTTTCTTTCTGCCTTTTTCTTTTTTAATTACTGAAGACTCCTGCTTTAGAGAAATCCCTAATTGCTTCGTTTTGAGATGTTATGTTTAACCTCAGGAAATGGTGCTATAAGACCTGGCAAACAGCTTTCTGGTTGTTTCAATCAGGACCAGATTATGAAGTCCAGCCGAGTAAGAGCCCTATTCATTTTCTTGCCCTGTCATCTTGATCTTATTTGGATGTCTGGGGAACTGGAGGTGCTTAGCCAGCCCTGGGTTTCAGGAGTGGGGGTGGGAGCAGCAGGGAGAGCTGTGCGATGTGTTAGAGACACTGAAAGTTTTCCTTTTGACTCCTTAATGAGCCCGACCTTTGACACTGGCTGATGAGTTCCATGCTTGTCCTGGTGCGCTTTTTGAAAACATTTGACACTGGTCACAGGTCTGACAGGGATATGACTAATGAAGTCGTGGTATAAAAATAATGGGCTGCAATTGCAAGTCATTTGCATGAAACCAAACTCCTTAAAAACTTGTCTCTGTTCACTTTCTGTTTTCTAAATGAGTCAATAATATGAATCAGATGGGTTGAAGGCAAGAGGCTCCCAAATATTCCTTCTATAAGTTTGGTAAATTAGTTGGCATTTGGTGCAATTTTTGTTGCCTTGAGGCCTGGTTTAAATTGGAGTGTAGTTACTAAATTGCTAGGGCGATTGCTGAATGTGTAGGATAATACATAATACCTTGTTTTTCTTAAGCGTTTCGTCAGAGAGCTTCTTGTGAGGTCAAGGGACCCAGACAGCTCTTTGCAGGGAATATCAACCAAGAGGAAACGAAGAAGAAATGGAAGAATAAGGGTGTCGGGGGGACAGGAGAGAGGTGGAATAAAAGGAGGGGGAAGAGGAGCAACAAATAAGTCAAAAATTAAAAGAAGAAGGTAACATGGATTAAGGTCCAAAAATGCAAAATGAGGGGGAAATGAAACGGGGAAAAATAGAAAAATGAATCCAGAGGAAGGAGTTAGAGTAATGGGGAGAATGGAAATTAACAGAGAACTTTAACCCTAAAAGAAGAAACTGCTATTCCTGCTTTAGTTTATCCTATGAAACTGTGCACTATTTATCCTCAAAGAGTGCTAAGCATCCATGAAACAAACTTTGGGCTCTACAGGGGCCCACACGCTTGTCTCTGTGTGATCCAGCCCAAGTCCACAATGGTTCATCTTTTCACCTGTAGCTCTCCATGATGGAGACGCTTTCAGCAAACCCTGGTCGTATTTGACCACTGATTCAGAAGTAGCAGCCACAAGCAGCATATCACACAGGTTCTCTCTAGAGCCTTCCTTTTGGATGGCTTGATTTAAACATTGGGGATTTTCTTTATGATTTGCCAGTTTCAGCACATCTATTTGAGATTTCATTTTGCTCACCTAGTATATACAACAAAATTAAATATCCCATGTCCCTAAACGTAAATAAAAAGAAATGCAAGTGATTTACAGATGCAGCAAAAGAGCAAATGAACAAAAGAAAGACTGCTTGGCACAGGCAAAACTATACATACAACCTTGGAAAGGAACCAGCTCTGGTTACTCTATAATGTTGAGAAACGTTCTTAATCTCACTGAGCCTCAGTTTCTTCAATCACAAAGTGGAGGATTAAAAGATTATGTTTTATAAAGTACTAGCAAAGTACCTAGCACACTGTAACTAAAATGAATAAATGAATGTAGTGGGATTAGTAACACTCTTTTTTTGTACCTAGTCTTCAAGAAGGTATTTCTAACCTTGTATTTCTACTAAAGAAATCAAGAATAATTCTACTGATCTCCTTCAATAATACTGAAAATGTGGAATGAGAACACACACACAACTCCATAAACTTACCACAGTGCAGCTGTACATTCTACTCCTAAAAACCTGAAATACAACCAACAACTGACAGCCAACACATTCTCTCTCCTTTTCTCTCTTCTTAACTCTCTCAAATACACCATCATTTTTCAGATCCCCACTCACATCCTAGAAACCGTTCTATCAGCCTGGTCTCCTGTGTTTATTCCTAAAGGTACACAAACTGAAAATTAATGTCTGTAATTACAACTTGATAATATTTAAGATTAGCAAATACTTTAAAATCAAATTTTAACAGCTATTTTATTGTATCCTAATTCTTAAAAAAAAAATTCATCAATGGTACATTGATGGTACATTTGAATCAGTACCAGTACATTAAAAAAAAAAAAAAAATTGATCAATGGTACAATCATGGTACATTTGAATCAGTACCAGTACATTCAAAATGACAATCAATACATTCAAATTGGCCAAATTTTGGCCACTCCAAACTCCAAATATTCTAGATGTACATATATGCATTTACTCTATGAATTTGCACTTTGAAAGTAATTAAATCATATCCATTGTAATGTTATTTAATATATTTGATATAACATTAATGAGATTCTTGAGTTCATAAGCAAGTTTTGTCACTTGTTATTGAAATAAGGATATAGGAGATAGTCTCATTTCAGGAAGCCAAGGTAAAACATTAAAAGACAACAATAAACTTAACAATAAATTACAAAAAAAAAGTTGAAGAGGTGGTTTTTGAGAAACAAAAGGAAGTTGAATAGAGTCAGGTAGAAGAAAATGAAGTAAAGGTTAGAGAAAGCCTGAAAAGTCTCAAAAGAAAGAAGTTTGAAGATTTTAGAACATTTCCTATTGAATTTGAGTGTATTACTATTAAACTACTGATGATTTCTTAAAAAGGTGGGATTTGACAACTGGGTACAAAATTTAGCAACTGAGAAGTCATCCTTTCTCTTAAAGTCAGTAATGCTAAGAAACATACAAAATACCCCATGTAGCCCAGCATTCTAGTTACACCTTTACAAATGAAAATGAACTAAAATGAACAATGAAAAAGCACTAACAGAAATGAAAAATAGATCCTAAGAGGAAAAGATAAAAGAAATTCTAGTTAATTCACTCAAAGAAAGTGATAAAGAACAAAGTGTGAAAGGATCTTATGAGAATAGGGCTGACTGGTGATTCTCCATTTCCACAGATTATCAAATAAGATGAAACGAATAAGAGATGGGATGGAGAGGGAGGCGGGAGAGGGGATCGGGAAGGGGAACACGTAAATCCATGGCTGATTCATGTCAATGTATGGCAAAAAAAACACTACAATATAAAAAATAAATAAAATTAAAAAAAAAAGATGAAACGGTTCTTCATGGGTGGATGAATTGAAAATAAAGAAAACCCTCTTGACAATAGTAAATACAAGAATGTTATTAAGTACTGGAAGAGTTGACCAATAGAGGTTATGGGTTAGAGCTTAGAAATCTTTTTTTAAAAGGAGCAACGACCATTTGTCTTAGATGGTTTGTGTCTTCACCTGCCTGGAGGCCAAATACTGAATCATTACCAAATGTATGATTCTATTATCCGAGAGATGGATGTCATTACCCCTGAAGTTTAATGCATGGGAATGAAGTAGGCAATTGAATAGTGCCAGATTGAAGATTTAAGGGTGGAAGCAGATAATGACAGAATATAAGTCCAGCATTCTCTTTCTCTAAAACTCCAAGAAAATTTCATAAAAATAAAAGTTTGTTGAAATTCTATTTCTTATGTTACTCATGTGTGTATATAGCTCATTTTCTTTATTAAACCATAAGCTTCTTAAGGGCAAGAGACATTATATATTCATCTGAGTTCCTCCTTCTGACCCGCACCCCACTGAGAGCCCCTAACACCAGGGCAGACAGTCAGGTGTTACTATCAGACTTATGGGTGCCTACAAAGTCATAATTCTCAGGGTTCTGTCTGACTGGTTTGGTGCCTAGACTCAAGGTAAACTATTTTTTGTTGTTGTTGTTGAAGGAAAACTATTCTGAATATTGTCCCTACTCAGCCCTTTTTGAGAGCTAGGTTTTTGGGAGAGCAGGGAGTTTTATCTGCACCGTATATTAATGAATCCACAGCACCTAGAATTGTTTCTGGCACACATGTGTGTGTGTGTGTGTGTGTGTGTGTGTGTGCGCGCGCATCAGGTCAGACTCTTGGTGAACCCATGGACGGTAAGCTGACAGGTCCTCTGTCCATGGAATTTTCCAGGCAAGAATACTGGAGGGGGTCACCATTCCCTCTTCCAGGGGATCCTCCCAACCCAGGGATGGAACGCGCTGTCTCTCACCTCTCCTACATTGGCTAGTGGACTCTTTACATACTTCCCCAACTGGGAAGCAGATTCTTTACCAACTGAGCTATCAAGGAAGCCCTCAAGTATAATAGCTATTGGTTAAATGAATGGTAGATATTCAATTGCTGTTTTTGCTGCTTAGTTACTAAGCCACCTCCAACTCTTTGCAACCCCATGGACTGTAGCCCACCAGGCTCCTCTGTCAGTGGGATTTCCCAGGCATGAATACTGGAGTGGGTTGCCATTTCCTTCCATTTATTAAGTGCTCTTTAGGAATAACAATATTTTAATTCTCTCAGACAGGAAAAAAAATATCAAGACCATGTTCAGGTGGTTCGGTATTCTTGGATACAAATCCATACTAATTTTACCTGTTTTGTCCTCCCTCTTTTATTTAATTCCTGTGAAATTATATTCCACCCAGCAAGTTGCACCACAGTGTTTCAAAGGAGGGAAAATGTTTCAAAACACCTGCAGTCCCACACAGATTATTTCAATTCCTATTTTTTTTAACATTTTCATTTCAAAATTTCCAAATATCTGCCTAATCAGTAAGTAGACCTAAAGCGACATTGCTCTAATCCACTTCTCTTTAAGTAAACTATGAGTGAGAATATTTGATTCCAAGGGGGAAGGCATCATGAAAACCACAGAATTTTATAAATATACTAATATATTTATTTTTAAAAAATTTTACATTATAAACCACACTGTGAATTTTAATTTCTCTTTTTAATTTCCCCATACCTTTATATTTTAAGTTTCTAAAGCCAAAAAATAGTTTTGAACCTGGTTAGCATAATATATTTATTGCTTTGGGCACAGATGTGCCATGTAATATAAATAACAATACTATTTTGCATGGCTATTATACCTCTGGAAATTTTGCCAACATTAATTTTCACAGCCCTGCTTAAGGAATAAGTGAACACTGATATTGTTAAGGTCCTGTCATGAAGAAGAACACACCCGCAAGAAAACTTTAACTCACTGTTTGTCAGTTCATTGTTACATGAGTATCTACTGTGTATCACTAGAGCTCACCCTCCCCCCAAAAAATTTGCTTTGTCATATTCCCCAAAGAACATATAATTTCAGTTTAGATTCTTCTCTTACCAGGTAGGAGGCTGAGTTTCATTTGTTTGGTTATCTGTCTGTTTCAATAGAACTCTGTGTGATAGCAAAGCTCAATCTGACCAGATACACAAGCGAAATTTCTCAGTTTGATCAGTCTGTAAAGCATAACCCACTGACAACACTCTCTGTGCACTGGCTCTTAAAAAACAGTTGCCTATTTATAGGAACCAGCACTTGATAGTGACATCACTGAAGTAAAAGTAGAGAAAGAAACTGTCTTCATGGTAATAACTAGCAGCATTTGTTGAGAGCTATATGCTGGTTCTTGCTCTAAGCATCTTAAAAGTATTAACTCATTTAGCTTTCACAATAACCTTAACACATAAGTACAATTATTATCCCCTACTTTACAGATATGGAAACTGGGGCAAAACAAGGTTAAATAATCGCCCCAAGTGGCACAGCTAATAAGAGGTCCGACCAGCGTTCCGCAGCCTGGACCAATATATAAACAGCTTCTGTTTTTTGCCAGGCACATTATATGCTTTGACTGCTCAATATTTCCTCTGTTTCTATCTATCAGAGAAATGATTGTCCTGTACTTTAATTCAGCAATGTTTACCAAAAAAAAAAAACTTGGAATTGCCCAAATTTGTCTGATGATCACTTCTCATACTTAGAAGAGTAAAAACTGAGGAAGTAGTAAAACATGGATTTTTTTTTTCTTTTACATTGTTATATATGCATGGATTCTGCCAAAGGGACTGTGGCTCATTACCATGTGTAAACACACACACAGAATAACCTGTTGAATTGGCCAATTCAAACAAGTAGTAAGTGCAATAAAGGTTGGGGAAATCAGTCAAACTGGTAATCGGATGCATTATTTGATGATTCAAAAGGGAAAGAGAGGAGGAGATTCAAATATGTGTTGGTTCTCATTTTTTACTGGAGTCACAAAAAAACCTAATTCTAGAACCTATAAACAAAGGTCCGTCTAGTCAAGGCTATGGTTTTTCCAGTGGTCACATATGGATGTGAGAATTGGACTGTGAAGAAAGCTGAGCGCTGAAGAATTGATGCTTTTGAACTGTGGTGTTGCAGAAGACTCTTGAGAGTCCCTTGGACTGCAAGGAGATCCAACCAGTCCATCCTAAAGGGGATCAGTCCTGGGTGTTCATTGGAATGACTGATGCTGAAGCTGAAACTCCAGTACTTTGGCCACCTGATGCGAAGAGTTGCCTGATTGGAAAAGACCCTGATGCTGGGAGGGATTGGGGGCAGGAGGAGAAGGGGACAACAGAGGATGAGATGGCTGGATGGCATCACTGACTCGATGGCCATGAGTTTGAGTGAACTCCGGGAGTTTGTGATGGACAGGGAGGCCTGGCGTGCTGCGATTCATGGGGTCGCAAAGAGTCGGACACGACTGAGCGACTGAAGTGAACTGAACTGAACTGAGAGCCTATAAAATATTGAGGAAGAGAGTGTAGGGACCACAGACAGGGCTTCTAGTGCCACTTTGAGACTGTATGGAACTGGTTACCTGGTGGCTCAGCAGTAAAGAATCCATCTACCAGTGCAGAGGACAAGGGTTCGATCCCTGAGTTGGGAAGACTCCCTAAAGGAGGAGATAGCAAACCACTGAAGTATTCTTGCCTGGAAAATCCCATGGAAAGAGTTGCCTGGCAGGCTGCAACCCATGGGGGTCACAGAGTCAGACTAAACAACAACAACAATCTGGTTCTGGATAGGTAGTTTGCTCATCAGAGCCTAATGCTTCATGAAGCAAAGACTCTCTGGTTCCATCTTCATGTCTTTTATCTTTTGAAAAATGCACTTTTCTATTTGTTTACAAAGTCCTATTATTCACCTACCAGGGGGGAAAAAAAACAAATTTAAATTAATCCCTTTAGCCAAAATTAAATGTTGCTCTGAAAAGTTCAGCTCCAGAAGTAGTCAAGGATAAGTATAAACTCCACGCAGTTCGAAATCAATTTGTTAATTCAACTGGCAAAACAATTCAGATTGTTTGTTCTATGGACCATATTCTAGTTGCAGGAACCAGAAGAAAACTATAAATGAATAGAAAAGAATCTCTATAATTTGTATTAAGCAAAATAAAATACATATAGAGATATTTGAATACATAGAGTATCTTTCACCTTTAAAGTAGTTGCTGTATATTCTATATAATATTGAAGTTTTTCACATAGATATTCATTTTATCAAACCTCAGAATAAATAACAACATAAAAACATAGACATAGAATGACTTGCTGGGTCATAGATGGTGCCTCCCTCGAGCTGTAGTGGCTTAATATACTTCTCTCTTTGGCAATTTCTTTTCGAATGGCTTTTTGTTTATTTTTTTCACTTTTCAGTAGAGATTTTGTGGGAGATTTTATTTTGTCATGTTTTGATTCTTTCATGAACTACAACATTACGCAACTCCCTGCTTCCATGATTCCTCCCATTAAAAGTTCTGCCATCATGTTAGGCACAGAAGTGACTTGTTCACCAGAGTTCAGAGTGAAGAGAAATGAATTTCAAAACCACACAATTTATGTGGAAATGAAGCACATTCCTTGCTTGTTTCTGTGTCAGACGTATGGGAAGACTGGGTATATAATAGGCTGTTTGATTTGTGTGATGGAGAGATTTTTTTAAGCCCTCTGAAGAAAAAAAAAGTCACACTGATTTCTAGGCTCATCTATACTTCTTTTCCTGTATTTTATGTGGAAACATTTTGGAACTCACAGTTTCCATATTAGGTACCCTTTCCACAGTTAATTAATCCTGCTTTCCCGCATGACAAATGACCCTATCTCATAAAAGGGCACATTGGCAAGCAAGGACTGAGTCAAAGAAGGTATTCTTTGATATTTATATATGAATTAAGTTTTTTAATTTTAAAACATTGAATTCTCAGAGTAGAAAAATATACTACATCTCCTATAGAAAAGTAAATTTTGAAATCTTGTAGATAAATAAAATGCATGAGTTTTTTTTCCTTCTCAAGAACCACAATGCCCAATTAGAGGACAAGGGGTATAGTATGAGTATTGCATATCTCATTCTTTAGGTCTAATATATCTTTTGCTCTCAACTATCAACATTCAAAAAATAAACTCTGCTCAAACAGCTATGTGTTGGGACTTCCCCGGGCGGTCAGGTGGTTAAGATTTCACCTTCCAATACAGAGGGTGTGGGTTCAACCCCTGGTCGGGGAGCTAAGGATCCCATATGCCTCATGGCCAGAAAACCAAAACATAAAACAGAAGCAATGTTGTAACTTCATCAAAGACTTAAAAAAAAAAAAAGATTGTGTGAAAGTCTCTGAAAATTGCCAATACAAAAGACCTTCCTTGTTTTTCCTCTCAAATCTCTAAGTTTTAAGGGAAAAATGAATAAATTCCATATTATTAACTTGTTGACCATGTTTCCTTTTATTCAATATTAAATTAAGACGAAGAAGCCCCAGGATATGAGCTTAGGCTGTCAGCCTCCCACAGGAACACAGAACTTTCTCATTGCATTAGACATAGAAAGATGAAAGGCAACCCCATTCTTATCTGTAAGAAGTGACTGAATATGTCAACAATTGATGGTAGCTCAGATTCAGTTATCCCAAATCCCTACGCTTCTCTAGAGACCAAGTAGGCGTCATACTGGACTACATTCTTCTTTATCAGTCACTGCTGGTCCTCACAACTTCACGCCACCTCTCAGGGTCTCTGTTTCCTCATTCATAAAATGGATGGAGAAAACATTCTCTAACGGTCCCTCAGCTCCAGCATTTTATGATTCTATCTCATGCTATGTAATATGGCACTATTTCCACTCTCTCCACATTCTAACCCCAACTGATTTATTGCCAAATAGCTAGTCACCACAATGAGCTCTGGGCTTAACCTGGCCTATCTTGCATCGGTCCATCTAAGGTATACCCACCTTTATCACTAAGCTATAATTCTGACTCATGTACAAAGAGAACCTATCTATCTATCCATTTATCTGCCTATAAATATAGCCATCTACCTGTGTTAACATGCCTGTGTTCACATGAAATTCCTGAAGAAAAATTAATATTTCTGAGCCTGTTTCCCGTGACTACTACTGAAATCACTGCAACTGTTTTGTCACCAAAGATACCAATTTAGCCCACTTGCAAGGCTCTGTTTAAAATTTAGCCATTTCCTCTTCATCTTTTCTTTTATTCACCACTATCCCTTCTCAGCATCTTTGGACTCAGAACTGTTCATCCCCACATTTTCCATTGATTTCTATTCCTGAACCAGAGGCTATAAACAACAGATGAAGGACAAACTCAAGTAGAGTTTGTTTTGTATTTATATAAACAAGGGCCAAAAAAAAAAACAACCTCTAAGTAACCTCTAAGTAATCATCAGGTTTCACCAACATATCTTTCTAATGTGCCATATTTCTAGAAGAACATCTACTTCTGTGATAAATAAATATAGAAGTTGGGAAGCCAGTTCTTAGCTTCTATGTGTTGGGATAAATACTGAGATGAATAAAGAAGCTAAAATCAGTTTAATGAGAACATAACAGTAGCAAATATTTCTAGTTATTTGCTCTCCGTTACAATGAGCTGCAGTGTCCTTACTGGCGAGTGAGCATACCTGGCAAAACCTGCTCCCACCAAGGGATGGCTAGCTCAAAATGTCCTTCCCAGGCTCTCCTGGTGGCTCAGTGTTAAAGAATCTGCCTACCAATGCAGGGGACATGGGTTTGATCCCTGGTCCAGGAAGATCCCACATGTTGCAAAGCAACTAAGCCTGTGTACCACAACTACTGACCCTGTGCTCTAGAGCCCAGAGCTGCAACCACTGAGCCCATCTGCAACAACTACTGAAGCCCGTGTGCCGAGAGCCTGGCCTCCACAACGAGAGAAGCCACCGCAATGAGCATCCTGAACACCAAAAACCAGAGAGTGGCCCCTGCTCACCGCACCTGGAGAAGGCCCACACACAGCGACAAAGACCAAGCGCAGCCATAAATAAAAATAAATAAATAAATCTTAAAAAAAAAAAGTCCTTCCCTGGGTGGTTTCTGAGACCACCTTGTTAAGCAGTCAAGAAACAGAGAGTTAGAGTAAGTGGCCAAAGCTCCTTTTCTCTGAGATCCCAGCCCATCATGTAGGTTCAGGGAAGAATTCGTTTTTCAGTCTCTGCTCTGACAGCCTCCACAGTGCTAGGTACTTTTACATACATCATTTCATGATCTCTTCTCAGCAAATCAGCAGTGTGGGTCTTACGATGCCCCTATTCCATGAGGGAAAACGGAGGTTTTTAAAGGCCTCACATAGCCACTTAATGCTTCTGCTGCTGCTGCTAAGTCACTTCAGTCGTGTCCGACTCTGTGCGACCCCATAGACGGCAGCCCACCAGGCTCCCCCGTCCCTGGGATTCTCCAGGCAAGAACACTGGAGTGGGTTGCCATTTCCTTCTCCATAGCCACTTAATAATTTATATCAAATAATTGTACATTAAAATTATTGAGCTACCGCAGTTAGAAAGAATATTTAATAGCGTTAAACCAGAAGTGGCATGTACTCATGTGTCTACCCAGCATGGAATCAATTTTTAGCTAAGATACTAATCTGCCAGTTACTATTCTATTTCTACTAATGATGGCAAAATACAAAACAGCCCTGGAAAAGCTACCCACTCCAGTATTCTGGCCTGGAGAATTCCATGGACTGTATAGTCCATGGGTTCGCAAAGAGTCAAGAGTGCGACTGAATGACTTTCACCCTCACCTCTATAACATAGTATAAGGCAGAATACAAGGAGCACTTTTGCAGAAGTTATTAGAGAAAACCATCTGATTTATGGTTAATGTGCGTGCATGAGTTCTAAGTCATTTCAGTTGTGTCTGACTCTGCAACCCTATGGACTGTAGCCTACCCGGCTCCTCTGTCCATGGGATTCTCCAGGCAAGAATACAGGAGTGGATGGCCATTCCCTTCTCCAGGGGACCCGCCCAACCCAGAGATCAAACTGCTGCATTGGCAGGTGGGTTCTTTACCACTAGTGCCACCTGGGAAGCCCTTATGGGTGATAAAGATTCTCTAAACAAAAGGAAATCATACAAATATCTAAGTACTAGCTTTATGCTAACAAGTGGTGTGATCTAAGGATGCCAACTCCCTCACATGGGATGACCAAAACAAGAACAGCACGGGACACTACTGCATTAAGAAATAGAACACTCGGACCCCACCAGGACTGTGGCAATCTCTGAGCTCTCTCACCTATTAGTGGGGAGGAGCTGGAAATAAATAGGGGAAGCACTTGGTACATTATTTATTACTTTGTTAATGTAATTATGCTTAAATTAATCACGTAGTAAACCTGATATTACTCCAGTTCATAATGTGGGTTTAGTTATTCTCAGACTCAAGGAAACATTGGCTTCATAAAACAAAAAATAACCAAACCCCTCTAGATACTTTGAAGGCTGAGGAATACCCATAACAATAGTACAGTCAAGGGTATAAGGCACAAAGTGGACAGAGAAATTTGGGAGCACCGCTTAGCCAATGCTGCTGAAGGCGTATTTCTCTTTGGGTTTTATGCTTCCTGTTACCCATCCCTCCATATTTATAAGACAGTGAATAGCAAGTGGCCCCATTTGGCTGAGTCCAAAGCCCACACACTTTCTGCAACATCACACTATTATGACACAGAGTCATTAACCCGTGCTAATCGCCTATTTCACTTGAATGAACCAATACAACAACATGTGGATTTGAGAAGATGATCTCATACTAAAAACAAATAAAAGAGGAACCTATTATGATACGTAGGTTCCTTATGACAAAGATTCAAGTCCATGGGTCAAATAACATGCTATCCAGCAACACTGTGATAAAAATTCTTTCCTAAAAGGAAAATTCCATTGAAAACAGGCACTTGCTACGTCCTAGCAGATGACCCATAATAACAGCATAGAGAATAATTTTCCATAACAAATCCTCTTGTAAAACCAGTGCTGTAGCTTTTCCTGGTCCCTGCCCATTTCCACCTTCCTTTTCTAGAAACCAAGCAACTGAAAGTGATGTGGCTGTTTACACTTCCAAGAGGAGAACAGAAAGCTGAGCGACTTTAACTCAGACCCTTTGTTCTACCGTCAATGGCAGTTACCTCTCAACCACACTCTCTTCTCATCCCTCACAATACAAACTTCACAGTCACCCAGGCAGAAAGGAACCCAAAGAACCCCAAACACACCAATAGAAACCTAAACAAAACATGAGATAAAAAATTCCAAGGTGCGAGCTGCTCACAGAAACTTGCTATTTCACCAGCGAAGGTCTGGGCGTCAGCACTGTGCTGTCCACGCGCCTCAAGTCAGGTGTGGCTGGCCCAAGTCCACAAGGCCTCTTCCTCGCTGGCTTTCATATTATCCATCTACCAGCTGCAGCCTACTTGGCCAATGATATCTTCCCTGCACTTTCGCAGAGACCCTCCACCTCCTCCTGCCCACCTCATTCATCGTCTCCTCACCCCTCTGGGCTCCTATCTCCCTCTTCTGTCTGGTTCCCTCAGATCCTTTCCCAATGCCCAACCCAAGTCCCATCTTTACCAGGTAACTTCATCCAAGCACACTAGCTTCTTTCCACCGCGAAATTCTAGAGTTCTCACCACTTAGCCCCGCAGAATTAAGAAGCTAAATTTCTTTGGTTGTTTCATTCGTGACAGTCCTACCTTTTACTGTGGAGTAAAAGCCCATGTCTCAGAATTCCTTGGCACACCCTCCACCCCAACCACGGTACTTAAAAACCAAACAGTTGCCAGTGTTTTCCACAATTACATGCACACTAATTCTAGAAATCTACTATGTGGAAATTCCACTGTAATTTTTAAATGCAAGTATCCCATGATGTTCCAAAGCATGAAATTTGTTGGGTTTACTGGTCTCTACACCTTCACTTTGCTTCCCTCATTTAACCCTTTCCCTCCTGCTCCCGCAGTTTTCTGAGCTACTCCCTTGGAACACCATCCTACCTTATTGTGTCAAAATCAGAGTTACCTATAACCAGTAAAAATGAAAAATGAAGCTACTGTCTGGAGGCAGAGATGAAGTTTTATTCATCCTTTTACCCAGCTTTTCTCTCTCTATTATATATAGATAGATTATATATGCATAATAGATATTTATATACACACACAAACCATGATGTGTATATCAGACATGGTACAAGGACTTCCCTGGTGTTCCAGTGTCTAAGATTCCACCCTCCCAATGCAGGGGGCCCAGGTTCGATCCCTGGTCAGGGAACAAGTTCCTATATGCCATAACTAAGTATTCATATGATCCAACTAAAAGATACCACATGTTGCAATTAAGACCTGGCACAGCCAAATAAATAAGAAAGAAAGATATGGTACATGTGGATATATATGAAACCTGATACACATGTATGTATAAAAAAATTGTGATATATGTTGTTTATTTGCACTACATAGTTGTTAAGAGATCAGCACAGAGGGAAAGAAAACTCAGCAATGTTCCTAGCCCTATCCAGTACTCTATGGATGGGGAAAACCAAACTTAGTGAAATTAATTTTTTCAAGATTGTCTTGGTAGAAACAGGATAGGTTTGAGAAGCAGCTATCAAACTTTTATCATGAATTTTGCAGGAAGACAACATAAAGATTTCCACTGGGGCAGGAAAAGATTCCCACTGGACAAGAATGCTGAAGGAAACAATTTCCCAATAGAGCATGCACTGGGGGCTCCTGAGGCAAATATAATCTGCACAATGCAGACTGCCTACATATTGGTGTAGTTCTTGTGGCCTGTGAAACTGTCAGTATGCAAATCTCCCTCAGTGGTAGTGCTAAAAATTCACATTCCTAGGCATCACCTCAGAGCTGTCTAATCTGAATCTCTGGACTGGGCCCAAGAATCTGCATTTCCCCCAGGGTCCCCAGTTGATTCTGCATGGTTTGAGAAGCACTGAACTGGACTTGCAATTCTCATCTCCAGGGAGCAGTAAGAGAAAAAAAAAAGGAAGTTGGTCACTGGTCATTAGGTTTAACCAAGGAATCCATTTTCTTTACTTATTCTGTATGAAAAAAATACTCAACCTAAATATCTCAAAAAAGTGAAAGTGAAAGTCGCTCAGTAGTGTCCAACTCTTTGCGACCCCCAAGGACTGTAGCCCGCCAGGCTCCCCTGTCCATGGGACTCCATAGGCAAGAATACTAGAGTGGGTTGCCCTGCCCTCCTCCAGGGGATCTGCCCAACCCAGGGATCAAACCCAGGTTTCCTGCACTGTAGGTGCAGGATTCTTTACCATCTGAGCCACCAGGGAAGCCCAAATACCTCAAGACCCTCCACCAAATAAACATTATTCTCGAAAAATAGCTGGCCCTTTGCTCAAACTGCAGAAAGGATGAATTGTGTGTGCCTTTTTGGGATGTATCCATATTTGTCCCTTGTCCCAATTCCTCTATGTCTACCTAGAATAGTGGCCTTCCTCCTCCCTCTCTCCTTTTTCTCCTCTTCCTCATCTTCTTCCTTTCTACCTTCCTCCTCCTCTTCTGGCCTTTTAACTTCCACTTCTCTTCCCTAAAAATGTAGTCCCTGGACCAGTATTTCCTGCATCATCTGGGAACTCACTTAAACTGCAAATCCAAGGCCCCACCCCAGACCCACAGAATCAGAAACTCTCAGAATGGGGTTCAGCACTCTTGTTGAACAGACCTTCCAGGCTAAAATTTGAGAACCACTGCCCTAAAGGAACACTGGCCAAAAAGGAGCTTCTATCAACCCTTCTCAAGCCTGATCTTCCTCCTTGGGGAAAGAGGAAGAGATGGATTTCAGGCTGAACAAGAGGGACCAGGGCCCGTCTACCTCCACCAGTCCATCTGCAGGTATTTTTCATGAAGTTGGATTTTATAACAAAGCTTATCCTGAGCATCATAGTTGATCCTCTATAAATATTACTTGATAATCATACCAACATATTAAAGAACAAAGCAAAGAAACCAAGAGCAAGGCAACACAGGAGCCCTGATAGGACACACAAATAAAGATAACACGATCTGACTCTAAAAGTCATATTTGAATTCTAAAGTTAATGGAAAGGGAAACAGGGAGAAATCATTTAATTTAGGCAAAATTTCTTATTTTAAAAGAACTGGTTGATTTAAGTCCTACAACTAGTTTCTAAACACTAACTTTGAAATTAACCAGTTGATTAAACGAAATGGTGAATTTTTCTTCCTTTTCTTCAAGGCTTATATGGCTACCACCTAAAATCAATCTTTTAGAAATGTTCAGTAGTATCTGCTCATCATTAAATTATTACCGTTAATTAAAGGTTTAAAAAGAAAACAAAGCTTGGGGTTTTTTTCTACTAATGGAGGTAGGGATTCCAATGTTACATTTCTAAACCAAAAATGCTTGTGGAAGTGAAGTATATGTAGAAAATTCATCTCTAAAAGCACACTACCCACCAACGGCTACCTAATTTAGCAGAATATATTACCTCTATGCTTCATAAATCTTAATTAAAGTCGTTAGGTTTCCTATTATGTGATCGAGAAATGCCCCATTAAAGTTAAACAGTTTCTACAAGTAATTATACACATACACACTTTAAAATTGCTTCACATATACTAAAAACATTGTCTACTAAATCAAAAACTTGCAAAATTTCATTAATGCAAGATTTTTTTTATCTCCCAAAAGTCAAATGTGTCCCAGAGGAGCTGGTATACTCAATGTTGACTTCTTATAATACAATTTAATGCTCACAAACACAACTAAAGTATTTAAACATTTACAGGGGTTGTCATAAATGCTTTTCTTATTTTTGATCAAATTCAACCTTACACTTAATACAGTTAACTGTAGTTATTTAATTTAAAAACTTGAGATTCCAACCTCAAAAATTTATAACAATATAAATGCAGTTCCTTGGCTATTGGATACGTATACTATGGGGACTCCATTCTTCAATATGAAGCACAAATGCCAAAACCAGAGAGGGAATATTTTTTAAAGTAGACATTATTTTAAATAACTGTTGGCACACAGAAGGAAAAACCCTTCAAATCCAAAATCAAAAATAGATCTCTTTTACTCAGGGAGTCATTTCAATCAGACACTAGCTCACTAAAAGTAAAAAGGAATAATAATGCTTTGTTTCTTTGTTTCTGTTTTGCAAATAATACAGGGCAAACTAATAACCTGGTTAATTGAAAGTAACTGTGTTATTCAGAGTATTCGAGGCCATCCTAACTTAATAATTGGATGGAAAATAGTATTGCCATTTCTCCATTTTCTTAGGAGGTGGAGCTACTTTCATTCTTTAAAATGTAACTCTAATATTATACTTCTGAAAGCTGAGCAAGTTTTGTCTCCAGAAACAGTGTCTCTGGCCTTAGGGAGAAAACAGCACTTTAGTGCAAACTGGTATGCCAAGAACTTGGCATCCTTGGGCTTACTGATGAACGCAGGCATAGGATACAGGAAGAGGAGGGAGGCAGGACCACCTCGGTCCAGGCAGTGATGGATAACCCCTGATCCGGGCGACCGTAAAACCTCTCAGAGCTGAGAGTGCATTATTAATTGAAATCCCTGTTTACTTCCTCCATGTAGACCACTATATAATTGCATCTCTACCCTGAAAACTATTTTCTGCAGAATTCATAATGAGTAAGGTATCTTCCAAATATGTAGGAAGGAAATGTGCTTCACTTACATGCAATTACCTCACAATGTACATATTACAGACACTGAATCCTTATGCCTGTTATTATGCGTGAAGCACAGCACAGATGCAGGTGGATTATTCAATAGCACATAAGGAATTAAAATGCCATTTGACAGAAAAATTAAACCCCCAAATTTTAAAAACTAAAAATGGCTGTTCAAATTAATTTGTGTTTCCACCTAACAACAAACATAAGTGGCCACAGCATTTTCTTATATTAAATATAAGCTTTCCAATATAAATATCTTATAGTTACAAATAGTTTAATGAAATGAGTCTTCTTTTGTGATTTCATTTTATGAGCATAAATTGGACTAGTCAAACACAGCAGCATTTTTTGTTATTCAAATAGAGCATATCAAATCACTGGTTTAAGAAGCAAATGTTTCCTAGGAAAATGAAAGTTTTGTGTGTGTTGGGGGTGGGGGTGGGGAGGAAAGGTGTGGGATTGGGGGTGGGGATGTCTCCAAGCTAGCATACAGGGAAGGTTCATATCTCACTGAACTTCAGCCTGACATTAAAAAAAAAATTATACCTGAAAATCTCGATCTTATCAAAATGGAAGATTAAGAAAAAGAGCAGACAGGGGCTTGTTAGGAGATGTTCAACATAGGCTTAGAAAGAAAGACGCCGTAGTAGTCTACTCCGCTAATGAACTGGATAAGGAGCAGGGTGGAGAGCTCAACAACCAGTCACAAGGAACGACAGCACAGAGGGTAGAGAGGTGTGGAAACTGAGAAGATGACTTCCAAGTCTTTTCCTGAAAGTGCTTAGATTTTGAGGAGAGTCCAATGCTGCCTGACAAAAGAGTCTTTGTGCAACCACTCCAGGACGGTAAAGCAGAGCTTCTCAGGAAAACCAGTGAAGACAGGCCCAGCCTTGTACACAGGACCCGCGAAGGACTCTGCATCACATGGCCTGCGGCAAGGACAATGCTTGTACTGCTAAACGCACGACCACCGTCTTCAGGCAATATCCAAGTGGGCACAGGCCAGAAGTCTTCAAAGGATCATGTCGAGTTTTTTCCTTTTTTTTTTTTCCATTTATTTTTATTAGTTGGAGGCTAATTACAACATTGCAGTGGTTTTTGTCATACATTGAAATGAATTAGCCATGGATTTACATGTATTCCCCATCCCAGTCCCCCCTCCCACCTCCCTCTCCACCCCATCCCTCTGGGTCTTCCCAGTGCACCAGGCCTGAGCACTTGTCTCATGCATCCAACCTGGGCTGGTGATCTGTTTCACCCTAGATATACATGTTTCGATGCTGTTCTCTTGAAACATCCCTCCCTCGCCTTCTCCCACAGAGTCCACAAGTCTGTTCTATACATCTGAGTCTCTTTTTCTTTTTTTGCATATAGGGTTATCGTTACCATCTTTCTAAATTCCATATATATGTGTTAGTATACTGTAATGGTCTTTATCTTTCTGGCTTACTTCGCTCTGTATAATGGGCTCCAGTTTCACCCATCTCATTAGAACTGATTCAAATGAATTCTTTTTAATGGCTGAGTAATATTCCATGGTGTATATGTACCACAGCTTCCTCATCCATTCGTCTGCTGATGGGCATCTAGGTTGCTTCCATGTCCTGGCTATTATAAACAGTGCTGCGATGAACAATGGGGTGCACGTGTCTCTTTTGGATCTGGTTTCCTCAGTGTGTATGCCTAGAAGTGGTATTGCTGGGTCATATGGCAGATCTATTTCCAGCTTTTTAAGGAACCTCCACACTGTTTTCCATAGTGGCTGTACTAATTTTTTCTTTCGAAAAGAAAAAAAATAGAATAAGCAAGTATACAGTCTGCGATTTCAGACTGCATCCACAGCATTAGACTAGTCCCCAGACATCTGGCCCCTCCAAGGGACTGAACCCACCCCGCAAACCTCAATCCCCCTGACTGGCAGGGGCTGATTCTGAGTTCTTGGTATAGTTGGCAAAACAGCCCTGGAGCCTGTGTCTACTCATACAACCTTAACACCCTGAACTTCCAGTCCCAAAATGATGAAATAGGAGCCTGCTATCATTAAAGGAAGCCTGGAGATGCACTGAGAGAGATGAGCAATTTTAAGTAAAGAAATATCCACTAAACATGGATGATGGTCCACTATTTATCCAAATCCAGGATATCTACAAACACTGCACTGGAAATCAAGCAAACTCATCATATAATTGGTGTTTCCAGCTTTAGCCACAGTTGCCCAATTTCTTGTTCTTGCAGAAAACCATAAGTAGAAGAAAAACATCCAGTATTAACCTTTCTGGAACTTCAAAATATGGTCTCCTAGTTGGTTTCACTAGGATAAAAACATTAAAAGTTTCTTGGTAAGGGGACAAAGAGCTTATTTTTCTCCTTCACTGGTTTTAATTGCCCTGCTACCGATCTGAAAATAATTTAAGTGTTTAAAAGTATCCAGTGAACAAACAACCTTGAATAATCTTTAAAATTAGATGCTAATTTTAAATTAGCATGAGATCCAACTTATCTGAAATGGCATCTTTTCAGCTGCAATTCCCATCGTGTGAAATAAATAGCAAGTTACAAAACTGTCCAAAAAGTTGTCAAAAATATTCACCTGCTTGTAAGACAAATGAAAACCTTTCAGTCTCACATAAAAATCAAAAGACAATGTGGAAACAAGTGGAGGAGGGGCCAGTAGGGATGGATTTAAACAGTATCTTCCTGGAGCACAGATGTAAACAGCCATCTATCGAGACAAAAGCACAGTTTTGAATTCCACCTCCATCTCAAACTAGGACAGGATCCTGAGTTACAGATTCTTCATCCGTAAAAGGGAAGTAACGATATTCTTCATCAGAATATTCTTAAGAATTATCTATTGATGTTATTATTATCATGAGTTCATGGATCAGATCAGCTAACAAAGAGAAGGGTCTTAAGAAAATAGGAGACAAAAATAGACCCAAAAGAGACAGATGAGAAGGAAGTGTGGGAATAAGCATCGAAATAATAAACATTGGAAACATCACAACTTAGCCTACGACTTAGTGAATATAGTATGTGACTACCTAATAAAGTTAGTTGTGATATGATGTATGTAGCTTTAGAAACTGTCTATATCAAGTGCTTGCATTTGGCCTGAGGGACAGACATTCATTCATACTCTACTTCCATCATTAAGGGTATTGAGAAAACTGTTAAACCTGGTCCTCATACCTTAAATGTAATTTTACGCAATGAAACATAATCAACAGCAGAGGACCCTATATGTATCCAGGTAAGCCATAGTTACAGTGTGTCTCATGGAACCTATTTATGAGAAATATATGATAAGAACAGGTCATTATACGTTTAACTTTCAAACAGGAATAAGCTGGCTTTCAATAGAAGCTTCATAAAGATGTTCCATTATCTCAACAATCACTTCTCTCATAGGGAATGATGGAGAAACGGCTTAATTGATCAGATGCTATATTACACATAAATTAACAACTTATAAAAAAAGAAAAGGAAAGAAAGAATCAAATACACAACACCAAAACATAATAAATATGTTGATTGCATTTTAATCATCCTTTGATGATTCAAACAGGAATTCAGGAATTTCCAAGCCTCTATATCATTATGGTTTTGTTTTATAGGTGTAGAAACCAACTAAAAGACAGTCATAATTAAGATAATGCCAATTGAGAGTTTATTTTATACTTGTATAGTATTCTGTACAACTACCTCTTGATTTACAATAAAATATAAGTTGAGATTTAACACAAACTCAGTAATTATAATGGAGAAGGCAATGGCACCCCACTCCAGTACTCTTGCAGGGAAAATCCCATGGACAGAGGAGCCTGCTAGACTGCAGTCCATGGGGTCGCGAAGAGTCCAACAAGACTGTGCGACTTCACTTTCACTTTTCACTTTCATGTATTGGAGAAGGAAATGGCAACCCACTCCAGTGTTCTTGCCTAGAGAATCCCAGGGACGGTGGAGCCTGGTGGGCTGCCGTCTATGGGGTCACACAGAGTCAGACACGACTGAAGCGACTTAGCAGCAGTAGCAGCAGCAGCAATTATAAATGTTCCCAAAAGATTAAAAATCAAGCAAAAATAGAAAAATCAAGAATTATCCAACTACCATTTTTAAATGAAAAAGAGGATTTAAATACATAACAGGAAGGTAGGTATAATTTCTGCAAATAATTCACACACATGCATATAGCTAAAATGTACTAAATGTCATTTCGATGTCCAAAAACAAGAAACACCAGTTGCCCAGAGGCCATGATAACTTTCTCCCTACAAGAGAAACCCGGTTCGTAAAAAAGTTAGAAGTTAGTAGACTCAGTTCCACTCCAGGAAACTCTGCTGGTGTTTCCATTATAAACCACATTTCAGGAGTTTACAAGTTGAATGTTTTTAAAACATATTGGGTTCATAATGAGCTCACACATTTTTTAAATGTCCTTTTTGCTCTCCTTTAAAAAGTATGGCCACTTTTGTGAACAAATCATAAACAAAATTTCAGGTGATTATTTTTGGCTCAGCTCCAAGACACAATGGCTAAATGTTTAAATGGAGGAAAAGGACTAATTATTTTCTTCATTTGGAAAGCCGAGGAGAAAGGCCAGCCTGAGAAACATGCTACAGTACTTCCGTTCTTCTTTTGCAATATTTTCATTCAGTGGTTCAGGATCCTAGGACTGCAGCTAGGAATATGCAATCAAACTTCAAAAACTCCATTTCTACATCTGGAGATTTATGCAATAATCGCTCCAGCATTAGACTTTTCTGAAGTTATTAGTGGTCAAAATTACATGTACCATGAAAGCCAGGAAGCCTCTCAGAATGGAGCTAAAAGCCAGGTGGCAGGGTACCTACACTTAGGTGCCGCCACAAATCCCAAATTCAAACCAACCCTGGAGTTTTACAAGGCCTTTCCCCACGCCAACCCCCAGCTTAAAATAGTCCGAGGCTAAAGCTCTGCAGGGAACTGAGTTGATGAGTAGGTTAGGGCTTAAAACCATTTCTTTCAAAACCGGAAAAAAAAAATCTGGTGGTTCTGCCAAATATAAAACTACTCTCCACAGCAGTCCCTAACACCTTTAGGGTTTATAAAAAAGAGGAAGGCAGCAGAGAGCCAAACCAGGGATGCCTCGTTCCCACAAAGAATGGATTGTTGGGCATAATTCACCAGGCCTTTCACATGGCAGCAGTTTTGGATGGTGTGGCACAGTTGAGTTCCAGAACCACGGTCCTGCACCAGACTGGGAAAAACACCTTGATCTCTCACCACACCTTGACCTGGGTGTCAAGCCCCTAACAAAAAGATGTGCTCACTGAGCCTATGAGTCAATAAAACTTCCCCTGATGTGGAACAACTCTTCATCTGCAGCCTCCTGTCATAACCAGAAGACCCGAAAAGGAACACCATCCCAAAAGGAAGAGTCAGATCCCATGATGTGTTTGGCCACATGAACCTTTTACACTGCAAATATGCAAAAGACACAGCACTGATTAAAACCACACAAATTCGAACATCTGATAATATCCCACGTGTAGGTGAAAGGTCAAAAATGCCCTCCAACACCGTTATATTAATTGACAGGGGCAAACTTTTCCATCTGTTTCTGATCCTATCCATGATTGGTCATTGGCCTCAAAAGAAAAATCCACCATTAATAATAAATGAAATGAAATTTGCACTTTCCTCTAACTACAATCCCACCTTCAAGAAGTTTATACAATTGCCTTTTTTTCTCCAAGCCAATTTCCTCTAGAGAAAGGGGAATGATATGGAAGGGCAGGCAGCTGGAAGTAGAAAGGTGTTAATGAGGAACTCTGCGTAAAAAGGAGAAAAAAAAATTTCCCTGCAATGCAGCTTAAATTAACTGAGCTTTGAATGGTTTAGATATATGGGAGATACAGAAAAATCAGCTCTCTCCCTTCTCTGTCTATCTCCCTTACACACACACACACACACACACACACACACACACACTCACACACCAATCCCCCTGAGGGGATGCCAAGGAGTACAGTTTGAAAACCACCAATTTAGTTCGTGCCTCACATTTCACAGATGAAAACCCGAGGTGGAGAGAGGTTAAGCGACTGGCCCAAGGTCATACCTCATTAATGATGGGCTGGAAGAGCAACTCTGGCCGGGACTGATTTGCATTTGTGCCCTGAGCCCTGTGGAAGCAGCCAGGCAGAACAATGGACTGCAAGCCTGGACTTCTGCAGGGAGGGGCATCGAGGTGGTCAGAGTATGCAACTGGAGACACCAGGACTCAAGGAAATGGGACAGTCCCAGGCCGGCCTCTCTGAACCCCCGAAAAGAGCCTGGGACTCGATTCCCCAGTGATCCAGAAGCGAGTTCCTCAACGGGCGGTCCGATGAAGGGGCCTGATAACATTTTAAGAGAGACACGGAAGGGACTTGTAAGGTACCCTTCCATCAGCTGCCCTCTAGAGGAAGTTGAAATAGTAACAGAGAAACTTAGCCCTGAAAAATGGGCACATGATGACAGAAAATGAAGCTGTGGGACATTAAAGCTATAGAAACAATACTCTATGGGGATTTCCCTTCTCCCTTTCCCCCCACACGTCCCCAGCCAACTCATCCTTGAGAGAGAATGAAGTGGGTATCTTCTTCTGCTTGAATTGTATGGAGGCTGATCTTCAATAGTAGACAGAACTGAGAAGCACATATAAATTCCCAGGCAGCATGATAAGAATGGAAGGTCAAAAACCCCAAAGGGAGCTTTAGCCAATTGCAGAAATGCCTAAAAGACAGGTTCGCGTGCAGATTCCCAAACTCAAAGATACCATTCATGGAAAGAAGATGACACATACTCCTTCCCATGTAACTTCCAACCAGTAGACCTAAACATACCCTTAAGCACCAGACAGAGTAAGTTAGCTCCACCCCTAAACAACAAACCCTTTCAGCTACTTTATGGAAGCTATCAAGTCCCTTACACATTGCTGAACTAAAAGAAGGCAGAGTTACATATTTTCAAACTCAGACACGGGCTAGCCTTTCTTCTTTTTTTCTCTAGGCATGGGGTTATAGGCATCAACTCCAGGAGAGAGATGAAGTAATAAAATTTTCTCTGTTTCACCAAAATGGGGAACAGTAACCTTAATCCTGGGCATTAAAACTGGACAGTACTGGAAGATGCTAGTTTTTGCTAAACAATAAAAGTGAGCAAGACAGAAGCAGGGCAGTGGGTGGGGGGGTGGTTGGTGATGAGGATGGGAGAGAGGAGAGTGACAAGAGTGCTGTGTAATCAGGTGAATGTAGAGTCCACGTTGCACACTGATCTAGGTAACCTTGAGATGCCTATGGACCAACCATCAAGGTATTATTTGATGGTGTGGAACTTTGTACCTCTTTTCCTAAAAATGATCACATCCTAATGTTTGTCACATTTTTTAAAGCAGAAGCCACAGATAACATGTGTAAGTAATAGTGGTAAAAGCTAGGTTTCATAAATGACATAGTGCGCTTGATGCTGCAAGGAAAAGTGAAGCTCATTCCTTCTTCCAAATCCTGAGTGAAATATCATAGCATGAGGGAGATGATTCTGTAAAGAAACCAGAGCAACCTGAAAAGGTGAACTTATTCCAGTCAGGTGACAAGTGACTGGTAGACCCAGTTTAGAGGGGAAAAAAGCCACTAAGCAGATGCCTCTGGTTAATATTTAATGCATTACCTATAGTATTCATAACTTTGATTGGAAACAAAACAATATACATTGTTTTTAACAATAAGCATGTTGATGTGTTGCTATGTCCTGGCCTACTTATTTTATACATCAATTGTGTCAGCATTCAGGCTAAGCTGAATAACAAAGGGACCCCAAAATACAGTGGCTTTAACGAGAGAAATATGTCTTTTCCTCATTTAACAGTCCTGGGTGGGGGGGGGCAGGTAGGCAGCTCTGATCTGCAAGGTCATAGAGGGTTCCAGATTCCTCCTCATTTTACTGCTTTTCCATTTCTTAGGGTGTTGTTCTCATTGATAACAGTCAGAGCTGACTCGCTACCATCAGCCTACTTTCCTGCCCACAGGAAGGGGGAAAAGAAATGGTGAACAGGTAAGCCTCCTTTTCTAAACTATAGGTAATTTTTTTTTTATCATTTTAATGGTTTTATTTATTATTTTTATTCATGTATTTCTGGCTGTGCTGGGACTTCGTTGCTGCTGGGGCTTTTCTCTAGTTGTGGCAAGCAGGGGCTACTCACTAGTTGCATTGCACGGGATTCTCATTGCAGTAGCTTCTCTTGTTGCAGAGCACAGGTTCTAGACACTCGGGCTTCAGTAATCGGGGCACGTGGGCTCTGTAGCTGTGGCTCCCCAGTTCTAGAGAACAGGTTCAATAGCTGTGGTGAACGGACCTAGCTGCTCTATGGCATGCAGGATCCTCCCGGATCAGGGATCGAACCCGTTCTCCTATATTAGCAGGAGGATTATTTACTACTGAGCTACCAGGGAAGCCCTAAACTGCAGATAATTTAAACACAGTTCTGCTTACGCTCCATGGGACAGAACCCTAACGGCAGGACTATGTCTATCTCCAAGGGAGGCTGGAAATGTAACTCATAACTGGATGGCCATACACTTAGCCAAAGTTCGAGTGATTGTGCTATTAAAAGGAGAAAGGAGAGGAATAGATATTTGGAGACAGTTTGCAGTCTCTGCCATTTTACCTCATTTAGCCCTTTCAACAATTCTATATTACAGTTTTTTATGAACATTACATCTGAGACCATCGGTAATTTGCCCAAGCACCACTACAGGAAGTTGCAGAGGTGAAATTCAAACTCAAGTCCATCGGTCTCAAAACCCATTTTCAGTCTACTATACCGTTTGCATGCATGCATGCATGCTCAGTCACTTCAGTCGTGCCCAACTCTTTGCAACCCTGTGGACGATAGCCCGCCAGGCTTCTCTGTCCATGGGAATTCTCCAGGCAAGAATACTGTAGTGGGTTGCCATGCCCTCCTCCAGGGCGTCTGTCCAACTTAGGGATCGGACCCACGTCTCTTATGCCTCCTGCATTGGCAGGCGGGTTCTTCACCACTGGCACTACCAGTCCTCCATGTACCTAATCCTAATGTACCTAATGTACCACCAGCCCTCCTAACGCACCATAAACCTAATCAACTTCACTCCAACAGACAAGGCATGTGGTAAGGAATAGAACTCATGCCATGTGGCCTTTTCCTTAAAGCTAGGGCCTCTTAAGAAAATAACAACACTGACAAAAAACCTTTTATAAGGAATAGACTATCAAAAACTTTTTTCTTGAAAATAAAAGGTTGAGGGGAGAGGGACATTACAAGGAGTTTATTAAAATATCACTAAAAAAGACACTTGAAAGAATGGATTTTTTTTCCTACCACTCTAAGGCAATCTATTTTAGAGGTGTTGATCATGAATTGTATTGGTAAAAATAAAAGGGCTCATATGGAATAACTTTCTTATTATTGAACATCTACCATCAGCTGCTGCAGGACAATCTAAAACAGCAATGGTCTGCTTTGGTGGGGCCGGTATATGTACCCACACACACACACACACACACACACACACACGTATACACACAGACACATATATCTTTATAAAATAGCATCACTGCATCCTCCTGATCTTAAATTCCTAGACACCTGAGTGGATCTATGTCATGAGATAAATGCTTGTAGAATAAAAATTTATAGTCCTGCACATTCATTAAATTTGCCTAAGCATTTTCAAGAAAGGAAGGCTCTGCTTCGGGTAGGGGCTTTCCCCCTTCCTTTCCCTCAAGTCAAGAGATATATGTTATAATCTACAGCTAGCTCCCTGGCAAATCTCCATTCTTTTCAACCTGACAGACTGTTTGTCAGTTAAACTCCCCCTGTCATGTACCCCCACCACTGCCAACTCATGCACGGAGACCTTCACTTTCACTGCTACCACTTGCACCCCCTGCAACCTTTGTCATTGATCACTGATCCGATCCAGTGCCCACATGTTCTTCAAGTGCCTACACAAGTAATGAGGTACTTGTGGTGTAAAATTAAACTGTCAACTGTCAGCGATTGATAACCACAGTGAGAGCTGACCTAGAACACCTGCACCAGTGGCCAAGACAGGTGTGACATGTTTGATCGCTGAGGCCTGCTAGTCAGCCTGACCCAGTGCTGTCCCTTCATGGACTTGCCTGCATTTCAGCCCCCCGGCGTCCCCGCATCCCGTGGTGAGCATCCCCAGGTGGCGGGCACCACTCTCACAGCCTAGGCGGGCAGCTCGGCCCAAGCGGCCGTGAGAGAGCAGACCTCAAGTCAGCAGGTTGGTGTGAAGGGAACATGGCTGAGAGGTTTGCAAAGGGGACTGCTGGAGTCAGCCTGGGGTTTTCCTTCTCCCACATTCCTGCCTCCCCCCACCAGTATCCTCTGAAAGCGGGTCTCAGTGGCAGGCTTCACGCATACCACCCTCCCTCAACTGGACTTTCCAGGCATGTGCCAGTGGCTGGCAGCAGGGCCTTCCCTTCAGGGCAGGCGCACGGCAGTCATTAAGACTCTGGTGGAAGGATGACGAGGCCCTAATGGAACTGCCTTATGGCTCTGAGTATTTGCTTGAAGGCGTCTGAGTTGAACTGGCTCACATTCTGCTAAAGCACCGTAAATGCAAGCTCTTCCTACGCCTATGTAATTGAATAACCAGCACAAAGGGAAAAAAAAAACATGTTCTGCTCTGACTATATTGTTTTTCGCCAACATTGTTATAGCATTTCAACACAGTTTTTCTAAGTTTATATTATTTAAATGTGAGAGATAGGCTTTTTTTTTTTTTTTAACCTTAAGCAAAAATACACTTAAATACCTAAAACATCCTTTGTGGAAAATCTGAGAAGTGTGATGAATTCCCATCCCATTCCACCAGCCCACTCTCTCCAAACAGTTGCACTATATTAAGTTCATGTGATGAGAAGATAAAAATCTATTAACTTTCTGCTGACCTTATCGACACAGGAATCTCGGCAGACATTACAAAAGCCATATCTCTTCTGACTTTTACATCCAGAACCTCATGCTCCAAAGTCCCAAACCAAATGTAAAATCTTCATGATGAGTGAAACCCTGACACCAATTCAGATTCCCGGCTTTCTGGCTTGCAGTCGATGGAGGTTCCTCTGGGGCAACGAGGCTGGCCTTTACTTTGCATTTGACTTGAGGGGCTTTTTTTTTTTTTTTTGCCATATGCTACTGGGGACTCTGAATCAAGACTATTTCACGAGGACCATATGTTACGAGAAATGCATGATGGAAAACGAACGGCAAGAAGTTGCCCCATATCACTGGGTGATGTATTACAAACATAATTAAATCTGAGTAATGCACAGTGTTATTTCAGTTAATCATTTCTTTTTTCAATGCAAGCAAGGAAAATGTAGCCCAATTTCCAAATGACATACCAGAGTCCAGATAAGCTAAAAGCAAATTGGTGGGAAAGGAGCAAAACCAGAGCTGGACAGTATTGTTTAAGCTTCTGTAAAATGTCTTAGTATATTTGAGATATGGCAATAGGAAGGTGACACACGAGAGACCATGTAAATAAGCGGTTTCAGACTCTACTCATTTTCCTTTCAAGTCAACAATGAATTCCAACCAGCCCCCTCTCACAAACAAGCAGCAAGTCAAAAGACCACTTGTGTGTTGGTTGTTCAGAATTCAAGAGTACGTTTTCCCATAGAAATTTCATTCTCGGTATCTGTTAGGGGCCCAGGCTAACCCAGGAAGACCTATTCAGCCTAACTGTTTCTAAAATTTGGAATTTCCTCTCTACTTTTATGGCACTGCTTGGAGGAGGCATAGAGAATTATTCAATTCAACTCAGTTCATTTATTTGATCCCTACTATATTTTCCCAGAATGCATTGATCACTGCATTTCCCCAAAGGGGATCCTAATTTCATCTCCTCCCACATGAAGAAATCACATGCCATTCTGAACCCTCAGAACATATTCTCAACACTCTCTTAATCACTTCTGATTAAGACAGCTGAGCTAATTGCTGCTAACTAATTTTTTATTTCCCATATTCAAGCCCTGAACTTGGCGGGCTCTCAGTTCATATATGGGAATGGATGATTGAGTAAATAAAGGAATTCAATCTATTGGGGTTGCCAAATATATTTTTTCCTCCATCAGCGGCTGTGGAAACCATGATTGAAGAAAAGAGGAAGAGAATAAAATAATGATGATGAAAAATGATGAGGATGATCGTGACAATAGCAAATAGTATTTATTGTGTGTTTACCTAGAACATGCACCAGCCTAAGAACTTTACAAGTCTTAATTAATATGGTCCTTACAACCACTCTGTGTAGTAGATATTGTGTGTATCCCCATTTTACAGATGGGAATACTATGCACAGCACCAGGAGGCAATTTTCCCAAGTTCACACCAATAGTATATTAGACATCTCTGAACACCAGAAGTGTATTTTCTAGGTACATGTGTGTTAGTGGGAATATCTTCCTGAATTTTTCCATAATACAAAGCTCCCCTCTTCCTCTCTGAGGTGCATTAGAGAAGGAACTTCTCAGGTAAAATACTCCAGTTCTCATTCATGAACCTGAACATAAGCAAGGACCTTATCAGTCTCACTCACAGTAGCCTTAGTCTCTAGACCAACGGGTGTGCAACAGATGTTTGCTAGATGAATGAGTGAATGAGTCTGTTTGGGGTGATGATATAGCTAAAGATGGGGCTCTGCCATTATCAAGTTTGCTTTAATAACCAAGGAGATGAAAGTGACATGTACAGTATTGCTATGATCTGAGACATGGTTCAGGTGCTTCTGAGCTTGGGAACCCCTCCTCAAAGGGTATGGCTCTGGCTCTTAGGACGGCTCAGAACATATCTACCAATAAAAAAAATATTTATATTCAATGATAAGGGGCATTATGTGACCTCAGGTTCCATCTAAAGATTGCTTGCCTTTCTATCCCAAGGAAGTGTACAGTACATGACAAACACTTGATATAACACCTGGTTGAGCCAAGACGGCAGAACGTTTTGTGATGTGCTGGCTGATTGGACATTAGTCTTCTGAGTGGAACCTCCTAGTATGCTGGCCTGAACCACCTCCATGGCACTTACAGACATTTGTAAATTCCCCAAGAGTGGCAACATTGTCTCTGGCCACCACTGCCATTTCTTCCAGAAAACCTATACCTTATGCTGGATTGCAATACAGAATGGTGCCTTGCACTTCTGCCTTAGCTGACTTCTCTACACTGTTCTGCAGACCTCAACCAGGCCCAGGGAAGCTTCCATTCATATATTTCTTCCCCAACTCTTGCCCTTTCCAAGGCTGTGTCAGTGTCTGAATATATGAATGATGGAACAAACTTCAAGGGGGCAAAACAAGCAAGCCAGGCAGTTGTAAAGAAGGGGAGTGTTTCATTAACCTCACTTTGGAACTGCATGTAATGACATGAAAACGATGACAAACAAATACATAAACATATCCTGTTTCTATTGCTTTCCTGCTGACTTGAAGAATATTCTTATAGCAGCTAACCACCTCTGGGCCTCAGAATCATTATCTACCCTTTAAAAAATATTTTTATTTTCCTAAGTTATAATGGAATATATTGTGACCTCGGTCACTAAAAGATTGACCTAGCCTTTCAGTTATCACTCTCTTTCTTTTTCTCATTCTTATTCACCCCTCTTTACCCAGTCCAACAATCTTTGCCCAGAAATCAGTAAAGAATGTCAATTTTGGTTGGGATAAAAGGAAAGTATAAAAAGATGCTAACCGTCTATGATTCTCCTAGAATCTAGAACTTCCCTGGTGGCTCAGCTGGTAAAGAATCCACTTGCAATGCAGGAGACCTGGGTTTGAACCCTGGGTTGGGAAGATCCCCTGGAGAAGGGAACAGCTACCCACTCCAGTATTCTGGTCTGGAGAATTCCATGGAGGTCGCAAAGAGTCAGACTTGACTGAGAGACTTTAACTTTCAGAATCTAGAACAAAATTTCTAAATGTTGGTGCTGTTGAAATCTTGAGAAGGATACTTTACTGTTGTGGTGACTGTCCTGTGCATTATAAAACATCGAGCCGCATTCTGGCATCTACCCACAAGGTGCCGACAGTAACCTCATCCCCTAGTAATGACATCAGAAATGTCTCCAGAGAACAATATGGAGATGCCTTAAAAATCTAAAAACGGGGTTATTATTTGACCCTGCAATCCCACTCCTGGGTATATATCCAGAGAAGAACATGATCTGAGATGATATATGCACCCCAATATTCATCACAGCAATGTTTATGATAGCCAAGACGTGGAAACAACCTAAATGTCCATCATCAGAGGAATGATTAAAGAAGATGTGGTACGTATACACAACGGAATATTACTCAGTCACTAAAGAATAAAATGATGCCATTTGCAGCAACATGGATCGGCCTAGAGAGTGTCATACTGACTGAAGTCAGACAGAGAAGAAAAAACATCATATGACATCTCTTCTATGTGGCTCTAAAAAGAAATGATACAGATGAACTTACTTACAAATCAAAAAGAGACTCACAGACTTAGAGAACAAACTTACGGTTGCCAAGGAGGAAAGGATGGAGGGAAGGGACAGTTAAGGAGTTTGGGATGGGCATGTACACACTGCTGTATTTAAAATGGATAGCCAACAATTGCATAGGACACGGAACACTATTGTAGGCATAGTACATGGAACCTATTGTGTAGTAGATGGAACACTGCCCAATGTTTTGTGGCAGCCTGGATAGGAGGTGAGTTTGGGGGAGAAAGGATAGATGTATATTTAAGGCTGAGTCCCTTCACTGCTCACCTGAAACTATCACAACATTGTTAATCAGCTATAGCCAAATACAAAATAAAAAATTTTTTTAATGTCTCCAGGTACTGTCAAAATGTCCCGAGGGGATCACAATTGTCCCTAATTGAGAAACATTGATCTAGAATGATTTTTAAAACAATATATTTTTAACCTATTGATTGGCCAGAATTCGGTACTATGTACAAAGATATATTAATCCATAAAGTTGCTTGAACATTAAGCAAAATTATAAACATAATTTTCAAAAGAACTGTTGATTCAAAAGGATCATGATTACTCTTTTAGGTATGAGGTTTAGTGGACACCAGGAAGAAGCTGAAATGGCATCTGAAATAGCTGAGATTTTACCCAAAAAATTCAACTGGTGAGACAACAGGGAAACTAACTAAAATATCTCACTTCTGGCAAAAACATTCAAAGTCTAATGCAGTTTGCCAACATCTTTGCCCCTGGGTTTTTTTTTAACTTAAGGGTAGTTCAAGGGTAGTTTTAATCTGTATGTTCCCAGTTGCTATAATCTAAGAATCATCAAAATGCTGTTTTATAAGAGTATCTCCTAAGCTTTGATGTCCAAGAAGCCTGGGGGCCCTTTTTTATGTGCTTATTTTCTTTTGAACCAGGAAATTGTGTTTTGCCAAGAGCAAATGGAACTTGAGCCTCAAAAGATTTGAGTTCTGTTTGAAATGTAGTCCACACAAATTCTCCACAAGTTTGCTACTTGACAAAATACATGCTCTCGCCTTCCCTCAGACCAAATCTCTCTTGGTTCTATTTTAAATCACAGTTAGCAAAATCCTATATGCCTAAGGATTACTCCAGAAGAAAAAAAGCTACAAGGCCAAAAAGAAATTCTGACACAACAGCGTTCTGTTGGATTCATGATCATATGCTCTCCAAGGTAGGAGAAGATGAGAGAAGCTAAATGGGAAGAAGGGAGAGAAAAGGGAAGAGACAAATCAAGTAAGTAACTAGTTCTTGGACTTTCCCCAGGACCAAATTCAGCAAACAAGATACTACATCAAAGTTAAGTTGTTTACATACTAGATGACCTATCCGTTTTTTTCCTTACCATTGATTTCCACAGTACAAAAATATTATTTCAGTGGCAAGGATGTAAACCTTATTCATAACAGGATTTCAACCACATCCTGAGAACGAAGCATCTCTTCAGATAGTGTGCCCTCATTTATATTGAAGGCATGCTGGTTTTATTTGTCAGTGTTTGTTGAGGGGGTCACAATATCAGGAAGCAGGAGATGGCTCATCAAAGCGTCTCTGCAAGCCCCCACTACTCATCAATTAGACAGTACCTTGTTTTTAACATCAGAGAGGAAATGCATCTCCTACGACCCATTGTTAGAAGCTTCCTTCTGTCTTTAAGCTTTTTGGAAAGAGCACTCAGGACTCGACTTCTTTTTTCCAATAGGTAATTGTCACTAATTAACACTCCAGTTGCTTTCAAGAATGTGGACCCCATGACCCTGAGTAATCTGGGCCTGTATCTCTGGCCTTGGAGCAAGGACACTGGAGTCTCCCTACACTACCCACGGGGCCAGGTCACAGACACAAGGCTTCCCGCTGAGTTCCTGAGCTGGCCTCACTCTGCTTCAAAGCTGTGAGTTCAGTGGGGCAGCCTGACTTCAAGGACCAGGTGGCATCTGGCCAGTGATTCCTGTCTGAGATGAGAAGGTCTCTTCTCTGAAGGTGTAGAGAGCTTTCTGCAGAAGCCCAGGCCTCTGGTTGTCATTCCACACCCACTCACTGGGCAGCTGCTCTGTGCCAGGATCTCTCCCCAGCACTGAGGAAAATGAATAAAAGAGAGTACGTGGTGGCAACAAACCAGGATCAAGCTCAGCCCCTCCTCAAAATATCCTTCTAGGTACAACACATTGGTCTTAGTTTCCTTTTCAGATCTAATGGGTTAAACAAAAATGGTGTTTGTGACTTTCTAACTGATGAGCTTAATGTGGCAGCCTAGCTGGAAGGGGAGTTAGAGGGAGAATGGATACATGTATATGTATGACTGAGTCCCTTTGCTGTTCCCCTGAAACTATCACAACATTATTAATTGGCTATACTCCAATACAAAATAAAAAGTTTAAAACAAAACTGGTTTAACTCATCTCATTCCTCCATAAGATTCTTCATTTACCCTCCCTTCTCTTCACTGTCCTTCCCTTCCCTTAATTCAACCTCTCCTTCTTTCTCTTTCTCTCTCTCACACACAAACACACACATATACAAACACACTTAAACTAAAGCATAGGAAATTCTGATGAGCATATACTCACAATGACTTCAACTATATATATATATAGAATTCTATATCTGTATCTACATGTATACATATACACACTTCTATAACCCTCAATGAAGCACTAGATTATAGAGGATACCCATCCAATATTCCTCTTTCACTTAAAGAGAGCTTTATATTTCCTCTAGTAGTAAATCTTTCCCCAAATCAAGGCTAAGAATTACCCTTGTGCATAAACACCACTGGATTCATTTCAAATCAATAAAAGCAATATGAACAAATGCCCAACATTATAAAAAGGAAAAGGAAACTGTAAACCTCAAAACAGATCATCAAAAGGCTTGGTGCTTATTTTGTAAAACAGCCTTCATGTTACCAATACCAGGTTCCATTAGATAGCTCTTCCCCATGTTTCTTTCAAATGTTTATAGCAGTTTGATTTCCATAGTTTAAGAACATACCACTGCTTGAGAAGTGAGGGACAACCATGTATTTTGTAATGCAGCCCTAAATGATAGAAACAGATCTACTACCTAATGAGCAGAGTGCCTTTCACACTTCTTTTCGGCTTGTACTGATGTGTACCACCACTCTTGGAAAGACAGCACAGTGCAAGGGCCTGGGAAGACCCCAGAGCTGGGTTGCCAAGTTCATATCCTTCTCCTCCTGTAAGTTTGGCAAGTTACTAACTTTCTGTGCCTCAATTTTATTATCTGTAAAATAGCAGGGTTAATAACTGCAGATTAGATGAGTTCATATCTCTAAAGTTTTCAGAAAGTTTCTGGCCCATAGTGTAAACACTATACTAGTCTAAAGCACCAAATACATGTTTATAAAATACCATGGCTTGTACAAATACCTGACCCCATTTTTAAACAAAGGAAAGACAAGCTAGAGATATAGCAGGAATAACTGTTACCTTGGCTTAACTTTCTCAATATGCCCTTTGTCCCATGTTCAGATCTCCCTAGCCAGCTACAAAGTTAACACAAGAAACCTGTCATTCATCACAGTATCCCCCAATTTGGCCCAACATAAGGCTTTATACATAGAAGACCCATGATAATATGAACTGGATGAACAAACACATGACTTTGATTCTTTATTTCGAGGCTGAATTAAAAGTTATTTCTACTAGCATTTTTTACCACAGGTACTGTTGAGGTTACTTAATAGGTGTGTATGTGTTAAGACGCTTCAGTCATATCCGACTCTGGACCCCATGGACTGCAGCCTGCCAGGCTTCTCTGTCCATGGGGACTCCAGGCAAGAATACTGGAGTGGGTTGCCATGCCCTCCTCCAGGGGATCTTCCTGACCCAGGGATCAAACCCACTTCTCTTATGTCTCCTGCATTGGTAGGTGGGTTCTTTACCACTAGCGCCACCTGGGAAGCCCATTACTTAATATACTAATGGTAAAATGTTTCCTTATTAATTTTCTTGGGGAATGTATACTGAATTCAGTGAGCCTTATTCGGCTTTTTCTACTTGTTAAAAATAAGTAGACATCCATAAAATTACCCTACACAAACATACCAGCCAATGATCCCTAGAGATGGACCACTTCATACCACTACATGCGTTCATAATCCAGTTATTTCCAGAAATCTTGATTTCAGGGAACAAATTCAAAAGCCAGGAGATATTCCACTGGCATCTTAAAAGTTGTTGTTAGATTTTTGGTTGGGGAGAGGTTTCTTTTCAATTGCAATTCAAACAACGAATCCTCCAATGTTGGTTTTGTTCATTCTGCAAAAGTGTTAAATTCATCTTTGTTTCTTCAAGTAAATTGAAGCATTCCTTGGACTAGATACTATCACCTTTAATTTTATTTTTCTCACATAAACGTTAATCAAGAGCTAAACAGATAATTTCCTTCTGTCACACAGCAATTCCACTGTGATGGAACAAAGTGTTATCTTAAGTTTCACAGAGCAATTGTTCAATAATTCCTGTTGGTGGCTCCTTTCCAAATCTTCTAGAATGGCCCAGCCCGCTGGCCCCTGAAGTCGGAGGGGGCTGGGCGGTAGCGGGTGTTGATGTTAGTCAAGGGCTTAGTGCCGTTGGGACACACTTGCTGGGTCTGCCCCAGGATCCTCTCCTGCTCATGAGGACAACACCCAAAGCGTGATGTCTGTTTGATGACAACTGCTAAGATACCTCTAAACCTTGAAAGTGTACAAACAGAGCCTGGAGGTGGCAAGGGAAGCTTCAAGTCCTCCTGGTTCAGTGAATTAAATTATTAGGAAGCTTCCTTGGAGAAGAAGAACTAAGAGGCTTAGAGAAAGAAATTCATTCCTTGAAACTAAAAAGCACCATCAACACCAGACCCTTCTCAAGCTCAAAAATTCTGCTTTGACACAAGAAAATAGTGTTCCAAACTTGCTTTAAAAAAAAATCATGTACAAAGCCTTTCTTTAGAATTTGGCTAATTAATCTTTTTAGGTAGACTGCCCGAAGGAGGAGGAAAACTCTTATACGTGTTTTCCCATCGACTTCATTATACAAAATGAAATAATTTTGTTGAAATTCAGTGCACAGAGCCTTGACCCTACTTGGTACATCATATCTGCTTATAACACTATTCAGTGAAATTTCAGAGCTAAAACAAGTGTAGAATAGCTTGAAATTAATAATCAATTCTCTATCCTCCAATTCCTAATAAAGCTTGGGGGCCCGTGATCCCACAGAAAGTAGGGCTAGGTCCCTATTTTATTTTCATCCCCAATATTAGTAGCAATTAGTCAAACTCAATATGTTTTTTGAAGATGTGGGAGTGGCTCCCCCTTCACTAATTAGACTTTTTCAATTAAAAAACAAAGACAAATAGGGAAAATGTTAATGCACAATGAGTATATGTGTTTCTATGTGAGGCTATGCACAGGCTATGCACAGATACCTGTGCATCTTGTTAAAAATGCAAGTTCTGACTCAGTAGGTGTGGAGTAGGCCTAACCATCTGCATTTCTAACAGTCTTCCAGGTGATGACCCGTTGCAGGTCCATGGACTACACTCGGAGTAGCAGCAATGTGGGCTCATGTGATTAAAAGCTACCCTGGTGCCTTCCCTACTGCTGTGACAAATGAGGTTAATAAGCTTGACCCCCAAATTTTAGAGGCAACAGCCAAACACAGAATGCAAGAGAAACCGAAATGGTTTATAGAGTGTATTGATTTTTCTCTTCTTCAACCAGCTTTGGTCTACAAAATATCTCCCCACCTCATATGGGCCAGAATGTAGTGGCCAGTGGGAGAAGCAGAACTATGCAGGGAACAGATGCACATATATTATGGTTCTAGCCTAAGAATGGGCAGCCCACTGACAGCAAAGTTTAGGCTGGCCATTTAGGATCACAAGGAGCATTAAGTCCTGACATGCTGAACTTTGCATGGTCCCAGAACACTTCTTGGAACAACTCTCTCCTTTCTCCCATCTAAGGTGAACGACTGTTCCCTCTTCCCGCCTTGCTCCGTGTCCCTCAGCTCCCTTGCCCTGGGCTCTCTCCAAGCTCTTGCCTCCAAAATGCTCCTCACTTTGGGATTTCCCAGTGGCTCAGACAGTAAAGAATCTTCCTGCAATGCCAGAGACCCCAGTTCGATCCCTGAGTTGGGAAGATTTCCCTGGAAAAGGAAATGGCAACCCACTCCAGTATTCTTTTTTTTTTTTTTCCCATTTATTTTTATTAGTTGGAGGCTAATTACTTTACATCATTACAGTAGTTTTTGTCATACATTGAAATGAATTAGCCATGGATTTCTGGCCTGGAGAATTTCACAGACGGAGGAGCCTGGTGTCTACAGTCCACGGGATCCCAAGGAGTTGGACATGACAGCAACAATACTTTTCTTTCTTTCTTTCCATGGCTCCAGGCTTTTCCCCCGAGCTTCCTAAAGCTCTGTTTGCTGTTCAGTGACAACAAAATGAGAAAACAGGGCCTTCACTGGTGGTCCAGTGGTTAAGAATCCATCTTGCAAGTCAGGAGCCGCAGGTCCGATCCACGGTCAGGGAACTAAGATTCCCACATGCCGGGAAGCAACTCAGCTCAAGTACTGCAACTTCTGAGCCCACGCCCCACAACTAGGGGGTCCATGTTCCACAGTGCAACATCCACGTCCCAAGACCCGACAGAAAACAAAAGAAGGAAGGAAAGAGTACGAAAATGATTTCACATCTATCATCTCATTTAGTCTTCACATTGCATCTATGGCAAATTATCAATCCCATTTTAGAAGTGGGGAAATTTCAACATAGAAACCATAAGAGATGTGCTTAAGAGGTTCCAAATAGGGGACAAGTCTGAACCACATGCACACGCACACACACACACACACGCACACTCACACTACCCAGTATCTTGCTTACTCCACTTGCCCTTTAGGTCTGAGCTAAAGCAGCCCTTCGTCAGGAACGGATGGCAGTGTGGACACAGGGGTGAGTCAGGGCACTGCAGCTGAGTAGTATGAGCTCATGAGAACCCGAGGGAAAGGGAGGGGGCAAGAAAGGAGACCGAAGCAGACACGCAGGGCCCTACTCCGGGTGTGGCATGCTCTCAGCACCACACCGACATGCACACCTCAGCCTCTAACAGAAAAAGGGAGTCCCTGAAGACCTTGGGGCATCAACCTGCTGGAAGAAGCTTGTGGAGCAGGAGTAAGGAGAGCCAGAAGTGGTGACTGAGAGGGCCAGGAAACCAGATTATACTGCAAGGCTGCCCATTCGCCTTCCAAACAACTTGTCAACCTTAACCTTAACCAGTCACTACTTCAGTTCACTTTATCAAACATCCAAAGGATAAGATCTAGCACTAGGTTATCAAACGACAACTAAGTAAACTGCAGCCTGGTTTCTATGCCCTGAAATGTAATTGACCTAAAAACATCAGAATAGTTCTGGCTTAATAATATTAATTTACATTTTGTTCCCCCACTGCATGTGAAACATGTGCTGTGTGCTAAGCCGTTTCAGTAGTTCCTGACTCTTCACGACCCTATGGACTGAAGCCCTCTAAAATACTGGGGTTAGTTGCCGTGCCCTCCTCCAGGGGAATCTTCCCAACCAGGGACTGAACCCACATCTCTTATGTCTCCTGCATTGGCAGGCAGGTTCTTTACTCCTAGCACCACCCAGGGATCGAATCTGGGTCTCCTGCATTGCAGGCAGATTCTTTACCATCCAAGCCACCAGGGAGGCCCTGAAACATATAGCACAAAACAATTAAATATCTGTTCAGTGAACATTAGTAATGACAAATAAATGAGCCTTTCTCACAGAAGATAATGAACTATGGTTTATGTGGGCGCAAGTGTTTTAATTAAACGCCAGTGGTGTCCCCTCAGAGGAAGGACAGCTGTTTCTTCCACTTAGGGGAAGCATTTTGTTAAAGCCAGTAATCTCTCACCTAATACTAAAAAAATAATAAAAAGAATGAAAAGAAAAGAAGGTGCACTCTTTCTCTAGTTAAGTGAATCAGCTAAGAAAAGCCAAACCAGGCCTGAGCCAATGAGACTTCTAGTCTGCAAAATATGGTGGCACGTTCACAGTTAATTTTGATGCCATTTGTGCCTGAATTTATCGTGGTTTAGAAAAAGTAAATTGCGAGGCTAACACAGCCCAGGCTCAGGAGTCCACCATCGGCAGCTCATCCCCAGTCGGGCTGGATATTTAGTGCCTCTGTGCCGAGACGGCCGAGGAGAGAGCCAGGGGAGGGATTACTGCTCCATGCTGCCCATAAATCACCCAGGCACTTCACACAGCCCCACGTCTCACAAATAAGGCCAGGCTGGCAACGTGTCACCGCCACACAAAAGGAAGGGAGACCTGGATGCCTTCAGCCTGCCTGGTCCTTCCCCTCTTACGTGCTTATAAAACAGGAAACATCTCAAGGTTTTTCTCTCACACCTGTTCCCTCACCTTCCTGCCCTCATTTTGCCTGGGGTGGATACTGGGCATCAGGAATCTAGTGGTCTTAGCCAAGGCAGGTCACCACCAACTCTTCATGCCAAAGTCATTTCTCACTTGCTCCTTAGGCCAGCAGTCTCTTTTTGACACCAGGGACCAGTTTCACGGAAGACAATTTTTCCACGGACCAGGGCAGGCAGGGATGGTTCCGAGGTGACTCTGGACATTACATTTATTGTGCACTTTATTTCTATTATTCTTACATCAGCTCCACCTCTGATCATCAGGCATTAGATCCTGGAACTTGGGGACCCTTGAACTAGGCAACACAGTCCTACCTCTTGCTGACCGACCTTCCCCTCAAACAAAGATGATAAATTAAGGGGGACCATACACCCTCAGGTGTCTAGTGGCTACCAAACAAACATCTGGACAGCCCTAGTCACCCCTCCCTGCCCCAGAATTTTCAGAATATGAAAATCAGATTTTTAAAAATTGTTTATAAAAAACGAACTGGCTTTCCCTTTTAAAACCTGCATAAAGATCTAGGTGGTACTAGTCATAAATGTACAAAGGGTGAGAATCATCAGATCCAAAGGCTAAAGCGAAAAACATCGCCCTGGTGTCCCCCACAGAGGAACCAGCCCTTCATGTTTTAAGACAGTCATCAACACGATTCCTGAAAACAATAGCAGCTTCTTGTTTAAAATGGAACTGCACCTGCTAGAATAACGTGTCAACAAACAATTGCTTTGTTTTTCATGTGAGCCATCCAAGCTGAAGCAATGGGACTTCCTGAAGTGAATACTGGAAGACTTATTCTTAGAAGGGGACAGAATTCTCATTTTAACACAAGGCTCAGAGGGCCCAAATGATGGTCATCTTCCTTCCTCCTTTTGTACTCCCCAGTGTTCATCTTATTTGGTTTTCAACAGGTTTGTTTCCATTGCAATTCTCTAGCTTCCAACACCCACAGTGCCTTATTTGGCAACTACATTTATTTCTGCTTCCTATCTGTGAACGATGAAGGGCTTTAATTGCTGTTCCACCATTTCAAATGGTTCTCAGAAGACTGCCCCCCACCCCCTGTTGAAAGACTTGGGATAAAGCCTGATGAAAAATTCTTTGCCAAATGTTCAATCATCGCTAAATCATTCTGCTCTTTCAATTGCACAGTCCAATTACGAGGTCTGCTTCCAGCCTTTCTCTCACCATTTGATGCTTGTCTGTTGATCAAGTTGGGACACTTTTAAAAGGAGTTATTTTGGTAGAATAAGGTGCTTGGTTGTGATTAAGTGTTTTAAGTGATTCAGCCAAGGTTGTCTCCATGGGCTCAAGAAGTAACCACAGCCAAAACAGCCTAGTGGAGGGGCAATATGAAAGGCTGAGAACACCTATTGTTGCCTTTATCAAGGTGCAGCCAGATACCAGGCTCATGGGAGCAAGCAAAGGTTCTGGCCTCCCACATCATAAATCCTAGTGCAACCCGGGCAGTTAGGAACACTTAACAAGGAATTGGATCTACTTTGTTTTGTGTGTGTGTCTTTGTCTTCTCTTCTATAGAATGGAAGGAGATAGAAGACTAAATACAATGACTTTATGCTATCTTGAAAATGAAAAAGTAACATGAAAAATACAGGCCATTATAAGAGAAACAGTTCAGAACTTAAGTCTGCATTCAAAGAGCTGTGTGATCTTAGGAAAGTCACTACACCTTTCTGAGTCTCAATTTCCAAATTAATTTTGGAATTTGCTATAGGCTAGCTGCTTTCTAAATTCCTTTTCAACTTAGAAAGCCTAGAATTTCTAAAGATCCAACTTTATAAAGGAAGTAAAATAAATAAGGAGTCTAGAATATATCAGGTGAAAGTGAAAGTGTTAGTTGCTCAGTTATGTCCAACTCTTTGCAACCTCATGGACTATCCAGGGAATTCTCCAGGCAAGAATATTGGAGTGGGTTGCCATTCCCTTCTCCAGGGGATCTTCCAACCCCAGAGATCAAACCCAGGTCTCCTGCACTGCAGGCAGATTCTTTACCATCTGAGCCACCAGGAAAGCATATCAGGTAGCATGAAAGAATTTTTGTATTAATTTGAAACTGTGCTCCATTTGACATTTCTTAGCTTCTTAATTTACTAAGTTCTCAGTACTTCAGTTTCCTAGTCTATGAAATGAGCATATTAATAGCATCTACTTCATTGAATTGCTGTGAGAATTAAGGGTATTACTACATGTAAGTTCTTAGAACAATTCCTGGCAGGCAGGAAGTATGCCATAAATGTTAGCTGTCACTAGTCACGACAGTAGTAGTTGTTGTAGAATAGCTGTTTGATTCATTTGATTGTTTATAAATGCTTTTGAAAAACAAACAATCATAGAAGTTGTTTATTGTGCCATCCTCAAGTTGCTTATAAATGTGTCTAGGGCATCCAAGGTACTAAACCTGGTCTGTCGGCCACCACCATTACCTACTGGCATTGACATGTGACGTAGGACTGACGAGATAAGACGTTGGCCATCAAGTTTAAATGCTAACAATTTGAGCTTCAAGCACTCCAAACTCTCTTTTTGCCGTAAATATTTTGAGCTATCACACAAATTCTAACAGATCTCGCTCCAAAAAGCCTGGACAGCTTCTGTCAATAGTTAGCCCATTCTTAAAAAGAAAGGGGCTGGACCGACCTAACTGCCAGCCCTAAGACTCTAAATATCTAAGACCCTGCTTACTTGTGGGCCATATGCTGAAAAAAGAGGTTATTTTCAGACTAAGCAAAACTAGACAGCTCTGTGATTGACACTATTTGAGCACCCACCCTAATACATCTCATAAAATGTATCAACTTCCACCTATGTGCAAAGATTATATCACTATATTCTGGATACATTTTTGTCAGAATGAATAAATTAGCTAAATATCAGTGGGAGTTAGTTAATCTGATTATATCACTAGTACCTTTCATTTATGGAGCTCCTATTGTGTGCCTGGCACTGCGATGGCTCCAGAGTTTCAAAGATAAGATCAAGCCCTCATAAAACCAAGCCATACTCTTGAGGACGCTCAGACACTGTAACGGAGTGGCTCAGAGCACAGGCTCTGAGGTCAGACCGTCCGGGTCATGGTCTCTAGAAGGAAGAATGGCAAGTAATTCATAAAAAAATATTTCCACTTCAGAATCTTTTTCCCAAATCAGTTTTGCTTCCAGGTAGAAATTATATACTGAGCCAAAGACCCAATGAAAAGAGCAAGTCAGAACTCCTGAAATCCAGAACCCCTCTTTCACATATATCTGTGGCACAGAGAATCAGGAAGGGAATGGCCTGAAGCGTGGGTCATTGAGACTTGTTAAGTCACAAGGAAGTTTAGACAGGAAGCCCTTTCCCTGGTCTCTTCATTTACCAGGTGGCATGGTCAACAGAGTCCTGGTTAGCTGTTTGATTTCTCTATACCTGATCATTCTAGACAGAAAATGTTAGTTGCTCAGTCACGTCCAGCTCTTTGTGACCCCATGGACTTCAGCCCACAGGATCCTCCTAACAAGAATAATGGAATGGGTTGCCATTTCCTTCTCCACTAGACAGAAAATCCATGTATTAATCCAGATGACCACTGATGGTTTGTGCAAACATAATACTGAAAACGTGTGATAGTTACAATACCCTCAAATTGCCCTTGTTCACGTAATCCTAATTCAATGTGTTCCCTTACTAAACAATAATGTTTCACAATAATAGAATTCAGTATTACTGAAGAATGAGAACTTTCTGAAACCTCACAATCGTCATCAAACAAGCAATTAATCAATTCTAGGAGTTTGATGACTTAGATAAAAATCAAATACAGCAACTACCCAGCATCTCATCCAACAGAAAATAAAGACTAGTGTTTGAACTGCTTGTTGAAATATTTTTATTGGAGGATTTGTGGTTCATATTTTCTAGACATACATTGAATTAGGATGACTTGGAGCCATTTATAAGTTCATAAATTCTCCTCTACCTATTCCCCTTGCCTTTTAAAAAATCATCCAGAAACACAGTAAAAAAACATTTTTAAAAAACACAATTTTTAGGCAGAAGACATGCCATGTCTCCTAAAACACAAATGGGCATGCATGCGCGCGCGCGCGCGCACACACACACACACACACACACACACACACACATACGCAATTCCTCTGGCATTTCCTTTAGTGTAACAAAAAGATGATTCCTTGACATATTTCCCAGCTCCTTTCTTCAGGCCTTCCCGCTCTTTCCCAAGCTGCTCATTCCAACACTGCCTTTAACTCTGATGACTCTTATTAAACACGACTACTTAATTACCGTCAATCTATTATGCTATGTACTTCACCTCCACTGACACATCTGATCCCATTATATGCCTGACCTTTAACGGTCATCAAGTCAGAGTCATTCCGGTCAGTTCAGTCCGGGCCTGACACATGCCCAGGTCACAGAGATGAAGGCGCAGGGGCCTAGCAGACCACGTTGCCCTGCCCTTCGCTTAACACCTTTGTCAATAGAATTTCACAACTGGGAAACTGCCAAGATTTCTTCCTGGCTTGAAGAAAATTCCCCTCCTTTTACAGAAAGCTGAAATAAATAATTACACACACACTGGCCAGCACTGACTTTCATATAATCAGTGCCTCTCCACCTGTCTGACCCACTGCCCTCTTTGATGTCTGTGTCGAAAAGCTTCTGGTTGGAAAGTGAGGATGGATGGGGACTGCCCTCTAGCATAGGGGTTCCCAAACTCTGGGATCTAAAGCCTGTGATCTGAGGTGGAACTGATGCAATAGTAATAGAAATAAAGGCCACAATAAATGTAAGGCACTTGAATCATCCCAAAACTGTCCCCCACCCCTGGTCTGTGGAAAAATTGTCTTCCACAAAACTGGTCCTTGGCACCAAAAAGGTTGGGGACTACTGCTCCAGAAGATGTCAAGCACTCCACACTAGCAGAGTCCCCAAAAGATCCCCCAAGAAAGGAGTGTTGCCAGAGCAATGCCAGCAAAAGGGGTGGCACCTTCCAGGGAAAGGTAAGCCGGTGGAAGAGTCTGGGTTCACAGACCTGTGTGTTGCCCTCTGACAGGAACAGCCATTTGGGCTGCTCTCCCTCCGAGCCATTTGCTGAAAAACACTCCCACTCAACCTAATGAGAAAGCCATTTATAAAAGAGCCTCTTCCGGCTGTTGGGGCCTGGTCATTGTTACTCAGCCATTGGCCTTCCCAGACCAAACATGGACTGTCCCGCGAGGTAGCCAGACACACTGTCTGGTGTGCACAAACATTTCAGCTTCTGACTGGGAGGCTCAACCTGGTGGTGTCTTCCCCTTGCTAATGCGTGTGTATTTTTACCAGCCCCTCTGGGAAAACAGCCCTGCTTTATGGCAACTTGTCCCTGACAAGGAATTTCTCATCGAGATTGAAATCTGCCACCATCACCAAAGAGCCCAACCCTTCTGAGTTTCAGGGATGAGGAGGTTCGTCCAGGGAAAGAACTGTGATTTTTTAGTTCTTTAGTTCTACAGAAGCAGGACTGTAGTTTCTTCAGAGCTGTGATGTACAAAAGCCCACGCAGAATTGCCAAAGGCAATCACAAATATGAGGCATGTAATGGATTAACAGTGGAGTTAATTCTTAAAAGAGCCATATTTTCACTGAGATCTTTCTTCTAGTTTCTAGATTCTCTGTTTTCCAATTGAGTTCTCATTATTTTATTTTCCTCCCCAAACCACCTCCTAAAACATACTGACCTGAAATGATGAAATACATCTTCTATGTAGCTCTTTCTTTCCACACTCACTCCTTGCCTTTGGTCAAAGCTATTTTCACAACAGCTTTCACTTTTGGCCAGGCTCATAAGCCTTACCTGTTATATACTAAATGTACTTAAAAGCCAAAACTAGGGCCTCAAAAGGGATCCAACCCTCTAATAATGGTCTCAGGTATGGGGCTGAAGCAAGCTCAGCTCCCTGAAAAAATATGAAGTTTCACTGTGTGAGAAATGGGGACACAAATAATAAATCAGAAGAAAAGACTTCAATCCCATTATCATCTTTCATCTGAAAGACTGGAATTCACAGTCTTTCCACAAATCACTTCCCTTGCTGTTAAATGTCCTCCAGAAGACTCTAAATGTCTTCTAAATTGAAGTTAATTGTTAAGAAGGATACGCTTAGGTGATCTATCACTGGACTCAGTGAAAATATTTGGCAATGCGAGCTTCATTTCATCTGAGAATCTCATCTGAGAATCTCAAGGCAATTGACAAGCGATCAGAGGTTATTCCCAAACTGGGAGGGTCGAGCAGAAGCTCAGGCTTCCCCTCATGGTTCAGCAGTAAAGAATCTGCCTGCCAAGCAAGATACAGGTTCAATCCCTGAGTCAGGAAGATTCCCTGGAGGAAGAAATGGCAATCCACTCCAGTATTCTTGCCTGGAGAATCCCATGGACAGAGGAGCCTACCTAGTGGGCTATAGTCCTTGGGGTAGCATAGAGTCAATTGAAATTACTGAGCATGCAATCAGAAGCTCAGAGCATAAACAACTTCCCATTTCAAACAATTCAAGCTGATTATCAAAAAAAATTACCCAGCCAAAAGCTAGCACATTGGAAAAATAGCATAAGCTATTAATTAGTATGCAACAGCCACTTATCAATTCTGTTTCCAAAATCTCATTTTAGTTATAAGTTTATGTACATAGGTGATGAGTATGCAGGCAAAAAATTCCTGTTTTCCCAAGATTTTTTTTCCCCCTTGGATCAAAATTGGAATCTCAGAAAGAATTCAGATCAGCCAGACACAGGACTGATAGGTTTATAAAATTCACTGTATCTTCTTGCCTTTGTTGTGTAGTTTATCCTCAAGCTCCAAACTTCAAGACTCATCTCTATTTTTGTTGGTTATATTATATTAGAAGAATGTCCCTGGCACTGTGCATTTTCAGTAAAAGTTTCTCTATGTCCAACTGGCATAAGCTGATTTTGCCCAGTTAAAAATTTAACAATAATTGGAAGGGGGTAGTAAGTGAATATCCTGCTGCTTTTACATCCATTTGCCCTTGATTCTATCTGTCTATTCTCTGTTCCTTAACGATCCTATGTGAATTTTAAGATGTCTTTTTTCTTTTTCTCTCTCAACTTACCCTTGCTTCTCTCAATTCGTCTCTCAAATAAGTTGAATTTTTCCCTTTCTTGGTTCACAATACATCTTCACAGACATCTTACCCTTGTGAGCACACAGACATATGTGCACATCTTACAATGCTACATAAGGGTTAGGTAACTGTTTGGTGTATCACTAAAATTGCTGATATCAGTCTGTATCTGTATCACCTTAAAGGAGGACCAATAAATTAGCCTTTTTTAAGTTCTGCTTATAACGAGTTACAGCAGTCAAAAAAGTGATGCACACCCCTTTACTTTAAACAATGCTAATGTGTTCTTGTGAGAGGATGCATTGACAGTTTTATGAGACTGGAGTCTAGTGAAAGCAGGTGTACATGGCCCCACAAAAATGGCACTGCATCGCGAGGTTTGAACAGAGATACGAAAGTCATTTCATGTGGTTAACTTTTGCAGAAACTCAGAAATGAGGCAAGAGTGAAAAGACATCTGCTGCCAAGATACAAGCACAGCTATTAGCCTTCCCACTACTCACATGGCCACACCTGAAACTGCTATAGAGTGACGTTATCTAATAGCTTAATTAATGCTTTTCCACACTGCATTATATACACACTGGCATGAGCTAAGCATAGGAAAAATAAGCTAGATAGAACTGTACCTAAGTTGCAGTTTAATCAAAAATGAAAATGTTAGGACTTCCTTGTTGGCCCAGTGGATAGGAATCCACCTGCCCGTGCAGGGGACATGGAGTCCATCCCTGGTCTGGGAAGGTCCCACGTGCTACAGAAAAACTAAAGCCTGTACACCACAACTACTGAAGCCTACGTGCTCAAGGGCTGGCAAGCCACAACTGTTGAGCCTGTGAGCTGCAGCTACTGAAGCCAACGTGCCTAGAACCTGTGCTCTGCAACAAGAGAAGCCTGTGGACAGGTACCCCCCAACCACAGCTAGAGAAAGCCTGCGTGCAGCAACAAAGACCCTGTGCAATCAAAAATAAATATAGATAAATAAATTAAAAAAAAATAAAAGGTCATGATAAAAATAAAAGATGAAAATGCTATTTTAAAAATAAAATTTAAAAATTTGTTGTTCCTCACAGGTGAAAAACATTCAAGCAGTCTCAAAGTGGGAAAGTAATACTGGATCCTAATTTTTAAGAAGATGTTAACAGCAGCATTTTAAACTAAACTTTTAGGAATTATAAACTGAAATAAATAAACAAACTCACAGAAGCAAATGAAACAATTCATACTTCTTTTCTGTGCCACACCTTCCTCTTTCTCGTTTCCTACTATATTTTAGACCAGCCTTTGTCCTTCCAAATATTAACTTGTGAGATGGACTAATAGCTTTCTCAAACACCCTTTACCATAAAGCACTTATAAACAAGGGCCATTAGAAAATCAGGAAAGAGGACAGGAATGAATTTACCATTCTGTGAGGTAGTAGAGAAAGCCTTGATTTACACTTCAGACATATGCAGTGCTGGATTTAGATGGCTGGTGAAGGGCCAGCCTCCATGAAGCCTGCACTAAGCAAAGTCAGGTCAAAAGAGAATTGGAGATGCACCAACTTGCAAGAACTCAGGAAGAGGCTCTCCAGACCACAGAGCACCCTCAGAGAGAATCCTCAGCCCTTTAATCTGGGTCTCCACCAGGAGCCGTGTCCCCTGACACGTGTGGAATCTCAATGGGCCACCACTTCAACCTGGGGCCAAGAATTCCCGGCTTCCTGGTCCTCAGCTTCAATGGCTGGTTTTACACCTGCTGTGGTGAAAGCCTCAAACATTGTAGCCACATTTGGAAGTAGTTCATTAAAGTAGTTCTAAATGCCTATTTTTTTTAAATATTTTTAGAACACTCGGGAGTTTTATAGCACAGGAGAGGCCTATAAAAGTAAAGTACTTTGCTAACAGTATATGGAAGGAAATTTTCAAATTAATTTTTAGTGCACATTGTTGCTTCTGAGGGTTTTTGTTTAATTTTTATAGTGTTAGAGGTTACACTCATCATTTTATTAAAAGACTCGATTATATTTAACATTTATGGAGCACCTTTCCTTTGCAAGCTACTTGGCTGAGGATTTAAGGATGAATGAGACATGAACCTGGACAGGAAGCTCATGGGGTGTCAACACAAACACAACACAGCCCTCCCTGTACACTAGCAAGGTACATACGAGGGTGTGATGCCCCTCAAGATAGGAACCATACATTCCACAGCACAGATGGGAGTGCAGGCTTTGTGCTACAAAGGTGATTCAGCAAAGCTTCAAAGAGGTGGCCAGGCCTTAAAGGGTGATTCAAAGTTCTCTAGCAAGGGCTCAGAGGGAAGAGTATTCCTAGTCCATCCTGGAGATAGAGCTCAGTCAAAGACCTGGAGACTGGAAACCACAGGTGCCTTGCAGGCCAGAAAGTTGGCTGTTGGACCCGGAGGAGCAGACTCAAAGTGGAGAGATGCACAGGACTCACTGTTGGCCACACACTTTGATGAACATCTTCTGTTGTATGCATGTGTGTTCAGGTGTGTAAGACTCCTTGCAACCCCGTGGACTGTAGCCTGCCAGGCTCCTCGGTCCATGGGGATTCTCCAGGCAAGAATACTAGAGTGGGTTGCAATTTCCTTTTCCAGGGGACCTTCCTGATCCAGGGATCAAACCCACCTCTCTCACATCTCCTGCATTGGCAGGCAGATTCTCTACCACTGAGCCACCTGGAAAGCCCTGTTTTGAACATCTTACTGGGAGACAAAACCTGGCTAATAAGCACATATCTCAAGAGCCATGCAGAAGCAGACTGGATAACCACAGTGTTTTACTGACCAAAGAATTCAAAGCATTTAATCCATGAAGAACACCATCCCTTCCCCTCATTCTCTAGCTCTAGCTTGGAAAGATTCCACTCCCCACCCCCCCCCCCCCCCCCCCCCGCTGGAAGTTTCTCCGGGTGATTGGAGGAGGAGGAAAAGAAAGAGGCAAAAATACCTTTACAAAAACGTGGTATATTCAAAATGATAACAGGTAACAAATATATATGCTTTTTGCCTTTTCAAAATATGTAGAAATATAAGATTTATATGTATGCTTGAATCATCACGCCATGCAGACAGCATGGTTTCATAATGGCATACAAGTTTAAAGTTTTAGAATGGGCTTTGTTCAAACCTCCATGTACCTCTGTTTCAGTATATATACTTTCATTTGAAATAAAGCTCACGTTTAAACTGAAGACCCTTCATGAATGTAAAGCCATGAATGCACCGCCACCCCGTGCCCCCTCACTCCTATCCAGTTCTTTCTAAATGATGCTCAATGAACGCTGAGGGTGTTAGTCACTCAGTCGTGTCCGACTCTTCACCACCCCATAAACCATAGCCCGCCAGGCTCCTCTGTCCTTGGGATCCTCCAGGCAAGACACTGGAGTGGGTTGCCATTTTCTTCTCCAGGGTATCTTCCCAACCAAGGGATCAAACCCAGGTCTCCTGTATTGCAGACAGATTCTTTACCATATGAGAAACCAGGGAAGCCCAATGAACACTGAATTGGGAACAAATGACTGACCGCTCTCTCCCCAGCCAAGAGACTCTACTGTTGGAGCAGGGGTATCTTAGTTGAATTTTTTTTTTTAAGAATAAGACTGGAAAGCCATATGCACACAAGAAGGTGGATGGAGGCAGCACCTTTGCGGAAAGCCCACTCCCTTCCCAGGGCTCTCTTGCTAAGATTCTGAGCACGTTGCCTCTGGAATTACTGAATGGTTGCGGACAAACAGAGAGCTTTGCTGCTGGTCACTCCATCTCTACTACTGCCACTAATGCCGATTTCTGGGCTTTGCTCCCGCTACAGTTCACTGCCTGGAGTGGAGTTAACAGGGACATGCTTCACCACCTCGGCCACCGGCAGGTGGTCTATGAGGCACAGGCTGCCTGGACATCCATCAAAGAGGGGTCTCCTGAGAACAGCAGGATGCCAGCTCCTGCTGCCAGCCCACCTCCACCAGCCCTGACAAGGGACAGTCCCCTCTCACCTCTCCACTGGCCATTCGGACCCGTCCCAACACGACTGCCAGATGGAGCGAGAGAGGCTGGCAGCACTATTCACACAATGTAGAAAGAAACCTGCCTTCTCTCCACAGCAGGGAAAACACACAGCAACCCTCTGCCATCACCCCTGTGCCATCTCAAAGTCATCAGCAATTACTGTGTCCCTGCAGGTGCAGGAAAATCTAATGCTGGGACAACACATGCTAAGTTGCTTCAGCCGTGCCCAACTCTGCGACCCGATGGACTGTAACCTACCAGGCACTTCTGTCCATGGGATTCCCCAGGCAAGAATACTAAAATGGGTTGCCATGCCCTCCTCCAGGGGATCTTCCCAACCCAGGGATCAAACCCTTATCTCTTATGTCTCCTGCATTGGCAGGCGGACTCTTTACCACCAGCACCACCTGGGAAGGGTAGGGGGGAACAAAATGATCTCTGCTAAAAATGTAAAACACTGCAGGGCACAGCTGTGGGGAGCTCTGAAGAAACGGGCCTGGGGGACTCCGAGAGTAGCTCGCTTAGCAGGTGGCCTGGGTTTGTCCCATGACCCACAGGGAAGATGCAGTTTGAGGCATTTTTCTCTTCATCCCCACAAGTTATGAGGAATGAAAACCTACTATTCTGAAAAGACCCTGAAAAGACCCTGATGCTGGGAAATACTGAAGGCAGGGGGAGAAGGGGATGACAGAGGACTAGACGGTTGAATGGCATCACCGACTCACATGGATGTGAGTTTGAGCAAACTCTGGGAGATGGTGAAGGCCCAGGGAAGCCTGGCATGCTGCAGTCCATAGGGTCACAGAGTTGGACACAACTGAGCAACTGAACAACAACGTTCTGAAAATTTCACGCCAAAATTCATCTGTACACTGCAGAGGGACCTCAGGCCTGGACTTGGTGCCCTGGTTTCACCCAGTCTTGCCTCTTCAAGATCTTAAATGCTTCCTGGTACCTCCTTGACAGTCACCTGCATGTCACGTGGACCACAGTAACTTGATGGTTTTCTTCAAGCATTTACTTCCAATCCTTAAATGCGTTTTAAAAAGAACAATTTCAGATGGAAAACCAGTATCATCTGCTATGATACAGTGAATGGTATCGAGAATGAAAACTAAGCAATGTTATTAAATCCTAGCTAAATTTTGTCACCCAACTAAGCCTCTGTCTTTATGCTCAATATCTCTAATGAGCATTAGCACATATTAATCTGCATTTTTTCTTGCAATTGTTGGAAGGACTAAAAGAGAGCCTGAAAGGAAAGGACTCTCACTTCTTGGCTCAAGGCTGTGGAGTCCTCAGCCTGTGAACCACCGAAATCGCCCCATTCTCCATTCTAATCTACACCCAACACTTCACAAACCGCTATACTAAAGGCTACAGTCCATGGGGTCACAAAGAGTCAGACACGACTGAAGCAACTTAGCTTGCATACACATGGTAAGGATAGAAAAACACAAGGCTGGGTTTGTCTGTGGTTGTTTTATTTGCCTTTTTCCCATCTCAGGGAGAATGATGGCACTTTGAGTCTTTCTCTACCATGCACTTAGCACAAATTCCATAAGGTGCTTGAGTTTAGGGATCCCATCTACACTAGCACCAGGTGTGCACGGGGAGCATTCAGACACAGCTTGTAGAAGAGCGAGCAAATGCTGCTAGCTGTCATCCTTCTTACTTACTCCTTCCCTTTCGCTTCCCTAGAAGCATTCCAGCGAGGTGATATTCAGAATAAAGCTACACAGAAACCTCTTAGAGATGACATGATATTCATTCAGTCATTTAGTTCAGTGACATAATCCTCCTTGCAAAACATTCCATTCTCTCACCAGCCAGGTAGCCTTGATGTCTCAGATAATAACTCAGAGAAAAAATTGTATGTATTGCTCCATTTCACGGATGGACTTGTTCAAGGTCCAAAGAGGTAAAAGAAGTCAGCCAAGATCACATACGGGCTTCCCTGATAGCTTAGTTGGTAAAGAATCCGCCTGCAATGCAGGAGACCCTGGTTTGATTCCTGGATCGGGAAGATCCCCTGGAAAAGGGATAGGCTACCCACTCCAGTATTCTTGGGCTTCTATTGTGGCTCAGCTGGTAAAGAACCTGCCTGCAATGCGAGAGACCTGGGTTTGATCCCTGGGTTGGGAAGATCCCCTGGAGAAGGGAAAGGCTACCCACTCCAGTATTCTGGCCTGGAGAATTCCATGGACTGTATAGTCCATGGGGTCACAAAGATTTGGACAGGACTGAGCAAGTTTTGCTTTCACTTTCAAGACCACATACAGGGGTATTGGATTTAAAACTCCAGACAGACCTCCAGCTTAAACTTTTGAGTCACACAGTAGGATTAGCCAAAGTCACAGCTCCCACATGCAAACTCCAGCAAAGTTGTGCTACCTGCTAATATCACAGTTAAGCATTATGGCCCTCAAACACTGTGAAAGTCATGGCAACCTATCTGTTAGCTCATCCGGAAGTTCTTATTTTTATTTGGTTTTCTGAGGCCCTATCTGTGCAGAGCTTACAAATCAAAAGGGAAAAGCTCACGTGTGCTTTCTGAACATTTTGTAGGATGCTCGTCTCTCTGCTGTTCTGTATTTCTTGGCCCTGTAGTGTCGAACACTGGATTCATTGTATTACACAGCAGTGTTGACAAATGCTATGCACCAAAGGAGAAAAGCACTGGAGCTATCATCTGCTTTCTATCCCAGTAGCTTCCTCATCAATCTTTTCCTGTGATGACCAGAGGACGGAGGATACATTTAAAGCAACACAGAATTCTGTGAACATTACCCATTCTCCAAAGGCATTTTTTTTAAATCACAAAACAGGAAGTTCCAAGCCATTGAAACTCACCAGTATATTTGCTTGAAAGTCTTCTGGAACAACAAAACAGTACATGCCTACCCAGGCGAGCAGACTATTATAAAAGCAGATGTTTTGCTCACTTCCACCTCAGAGAAACACATTGTCAATTTAGTTAACATCCTCTGGTCATTTGAACAGGCTTCTCAGGAAGTCGGCAATGATATAACTCAAGTACAATATGATCCTTATGTCCCCATTGATCTCATACTCATACATCTGAGCAGAAGATAGATGTGAGTGTGTGTGTTAAATGAATTAGAAAGAAGAAAAATGCCAGTAGTTGGGCTACTCACCACTCTCACTCAAACGTCAACCCACAGGAGTGGGATTCAAGGAACAAAAGGTGCTTGGGGCAGGGTGGGGGCGGGGGCATCCTTGTCCATGGATTACATTCCTGCCAAGGGTTCGGCACTGCCTGTTCCCAACAGCAAGAACAGAATAAATCACCCACACACTCAGCCTGTGTAGAAGACAGTCCCCAAAGTACCCCAACAGCCAGTGTTGGGGGCCTGCATCTGCCTTTTCCAGTGATCTGGTCTCACCCAAGACTCAGGAAGAGACATTAAGGTTGTAATCAAGATGGAGGGGTCAAAAAGAAAAGGAAGCAACAGAATAAGACAAGGGGAAGAAACAAGGAAAGATGGGAAAATGAAAAGAGGCAGGAAACAGTTGTGACCCTGGGCAAAAAGGGGTTGAGGAAAATGTGGCCAGATGAGCATGTAACAGTCTTGCTGCTGGTTGGAGAAACCCCACACAGAACAAGATCACTTGGAATGCCCACACGGCACCTCCAGCCACAGTGAGGGGACGCAGGAGTAAGAACGCAGGACGCTCCAAGAGCTCCTGTAGAAAAGGAATAGTCACTGCCTAAACTAATGCAGGTCCTCCCAGAACAGACTTCAGTCATTAAGCTCAGTATTCGCAAGGCTCCACAACACACACACACACACATACACACACACACACACATAAACACACACACACACACACACATAAACACACACATACACACACACATAAACACACACACACACACACATGCACACACACCTTTGCTGGCAACAAGTTTATTAGTGTTAATAAGACAGATTTTGTCGCTTATTTACAGAGTTTTTGAGGTCATGCTCCTGTAAGGTTTTTTAAGCTAATATATTCATATAAGAGCCTAGCAAATAAGCTCATCAAAGTCACTATTAAGCCCACACCCCCTGTTTCACTAACCTAGACTTTTGTTTAAGTAGTTAAACTCTCCAAATTGATGATGCTAACCAAGGCTCGCTGGTACAGGGTAAAGGAGAGCAAACCATGCCGGGTAGCAGGGCCCTGCTTCCAAGCAACCCTTTTTTTTCTCTCCAAGACATCAATGCCACCCAAGTAGCACCAGGCATGCAAGGCAGCCCTGACATCAGTGGGATTTGAACAAAGGGCCAAAGGGTCTCTTTTTTAAACGTCTGCTTGGGGCCTTGAAAACTCAGAATTTAACCTTATGCTACTGGGGTAATGTTCATTTGGGAGTACTTAAGCTTAAATTACTCTTAAATCACTCCTCTGTGCTAGACACACCCAACTCTTGGCAGGGAACCAGAGTCAGGATGCACCGCCCAGGACCCACTGTTCGAACCTGAAACTTGAAAGGCCTTGAAATCCGAAAAGCAAACACAGCCTCTCAATCAACTTTTTAAACTCATCTGCTTCCTCTATCTCCAGCACACTGTTTTTCTGTTTGACGATTTCCAAGTAGAAGTCAGAAGTGAAATGCTGGCCCAGGACAGACTGAAGGGAGGCCCGAAGTGTTCTTGGGGCTGCAGTAAGCAATAAGGAGAACACAGAAGGAGAGGACCAGTCAGATCAGCCCACGTGGGCTCACGGGAAGTTGCCGGGAAATGGGTGAGAGCGTCGCATCTGGGTCAGGCTGCAGCTCTGCATTTACAAAGGGTGTAAGTTTGAGAATATGACTCTGTGCCTGGTTTCTCATCTATGCTGTGCTGTGCCGTGCTCAGACACTCGGTCGTGTCTGACTCTTTGTGATCCTGTAACTGCAGCCCGCCAGGCTCCTCTGTCCTCGGGGATTCTCTAGGCAAGAAGACTGGAGCTGGTTGCCATGCCCTCCTCCAGGGCATCTTCCCAACCCAGAGATCGAACCCAGGTCTCCCACACTGCAGGCAGATTCTTGACCTTCTAAGCCACCAGGGAAGCCCAAGAATACTAAAGTGGGTAGCCTATCCCTTCTCCAGGAATCTTCCCGACCCAGGAATCAAACCAGGGTCTCCTGCACTGCAGGTGGATTCTCTACCAGCTGAGCTACCAGGGAAGCCCTTTCTCATCTATAAGATGAGGATAATAGCAATGCCTAGCTCACAGGGTTACTGTGAGAATTAAGTGAGTTCATATATGTAAAAGGCTTAGGACAGTGCCTATTAGCTTAGATTGTTAATATTTTTACTATTATTATTTTTACCGTAAGTATTCTTAGTTTACAAAACCATCGATTACTCCCTCTTGGCTATGAAAGAAATACATACCTCCTGATGTGGCATTCAAGGTTTGAACCATCTGCCCACAACCTACCTGTAGAGCCTCATCTTCCACTACTACCTACCAGGTGCCATATTTTAAAACAAAAGAGATGCTTTATCATTACCTGGACATAGCTCACAATTCCTTGACTCACCTCATACAATTTTCCCTGCATCACCCCCTGCCACATTTCTTTATTTATTAAAGTCTAGTCGATGTATAATGTAATATAAATTGCAGGTGTATTATATAGTGATTTACAATTTTAAAGGTTATGCTTCATTTATAGTTGTTATAAAATATTTGCTATATTCCCCATGTTGTACAATATATCCTATATCTTAGATCCATCTTTCAGACCATTCTCAAATACTCCACATACTTTTAGCCTGAATGGCCAAACATTCATCGAATACATAAAACTCAATGTGTCTAGTTAGTTCTGTAGTTTCTCATATGACATGGTCACCAAGGTCTCTGTGATCTAGTTCACCCTCCTCTTCACATACTTCAGTCATCAATGTCCTTCTTCAAAAACAGAGACCAACATTGTGTGCAATGCTCTGGATATGCTTTAATCCACAATATAAAGGGCTGGATCATTTTCATGATTAATTTATTCCTTTATCACACCCTAATATAATGCCATCTTCTTAGGAGTCGCATGATACTCCCTCACTGATACATAGTTTCTGTTCAACTAGACATTCTTCACTTGAATCTACTGTCAAAACTTCCCATAATTACACGATTGACTTTTTTTAAACCAAAATTAACAATTTTACATTTATGTATACTGAGTGGCAACTTGCAGGCCATCAGACAGACTTCCAATTGACAAAATAATTTCGAACACACTTTGTTTATCTTTTGCATTGACTGTATCTCCCAGTGAAGTCATCTGAAAAACATTCTCTCTGTGTCATGGACAGCAATGTGAAATAATATAGGAACAAGGACAGATTATTGCAGCCATCAACTAAAGAGTCTCCCCAGCTTGACAGATCCACAGACCTTGAGATAATGGTTATTTTATCAGCTGTCTAACCCAGCCTGCTTTCATGACCTTATTCACAAACATATAATGAAGCTTTATGAAATGCTTTTTTGAAAGCAAGGTTTTCAGTGTCTATACCATTCCCCTAGCAAGAATCTTTTTTTTTTTTTAAGGTTAGAGTTATTTTGCTGTGACAAATATATGTGACTCCCAAAAGTTGCTACTGTTTTTTAACACTCCAAAACAATGCCTAAATACATTTTTCATGGAATACAAAAAAGAAATATGAAACCAATAGAAAAGTTCACAATTCAATGGTAAAAGAAGTTCAGAAACCCCAACAAGAACAGGATATTTATTCTATGGAATCTAAGTGTCAGATGAACTTCTGAATACAATGCAGCCACTTCTGAGCAGTTTATAGCTGCCAAATGGGAGGATATACCTCCTAGAACCCTTAGATTTTCGAAGGTTCTTAATCCTACCCGTGGTTGACCTCACAGATTGTATCAGGCAAGCCAAGCAGCAGGCTTAAAGACTCAAGATCTCTTCTAGTCTCTCTATATTTTTAGAGAATCTTCAGCCACAATTCCAGATTCCTCTCTCAAGAATTCTATCCTCTAAGAAAGGCATTTCCCTACTCCCACCATGATTCAGAGCAAATATGGGCCCTCTCTGAACAGAGCACATAGTCTTTGGTGACTAGACTGAGCTTAACATTCCAGATTGTGATCTGTTCATTTCTGAATAGACTTTGGTAACTAGTCTCCCAAAACACTTCCCGCATTAACCATGAAGCCATATATTCATGTCCTTGTATAACCCCTCCCCTTAAATCTAGGGTAGTCACATGACTTGTATTGGCCAATAGGAAACAGCAGAAATGACATGGCTTGACTTCAATGCTAGGTCATAAAAAGTCCTACATCTTGGGATGCTTATCCATCAATCCAGTCACTGTGCTGTGAGAAGATCAAGCCATATGGAGAAGCCATATGTGAACACTCCAGTCAAGAGCCACAGCCATGTTAAAGCTGTCAGGCAGAGAAAGACAAATACTATATGATATTATCTACATGTGGAATTTTAAAACCACAAAAAACTAGTGAATATAACAAAAAAGAAGCAGATTCATAGATATGTAGAGAACAAACTAGTGGTTACCAGTGGACAGGGGGAAAGGGGAAAAGGCAATACAAGGGCAGGAGGGGAAGAAAGGGTTATTATGGGATTATATGAAATCATCTATGTGAAACTTTTGAAAATTGTAAAGCACTATAGAATTTAAAGAATCTTTTATCCAGAAGACAAAAAAAAAAGAACCACAGTTGAGCTCCGACAGCCAGAAGCAGCAGCCATTTGACTGAGCCATCCTGAATGTCAAGTTCAACAGTCTCCTAATGACTGCAGCCCCAGCCAACATCTGACTGCAAACACGTGAGACCCCAAATAAGAACCACCTAGCCAAACTCCATTACTACTCAGAACCGAAATAAATACTAATAAAAAATTGTTTTAAGCCACCAAATTTGTGACTGATTTGTTACACAAATAAAATCAGATACAACATTGAGTCTGTGGATACCAGAATCTACTTTATTCAAGGCCTGGAAATGCCAAAGATGACCCTGGGGTCTCAAGGATTTACAACCAACATGCCTCCAGCCTCAGATACTGAAGGGCTTTGACTGACTCGAAACTCTGAAATAAAGATCAACCAAACCAGAAGAACTGAACTCTCTGGTACTGTGTCCTAGAGACTGTTGGAGAATATCACACAACAGCAAAATCTTACTTAACTGCAAATATATTCAACTGGAATTTCAATAAATCATAAATTTATTTTATATGACCTTTACATTTTAAAAGTTTGAAGTAACTTGTTTCTCTAACTTTTAGGATCCTAATTGGATTAGAGGAGCTACTCTTCAAATTTCAAGAAATCAATGGATGTTTACAATTATGGTCTCATAAAATATTTCAAATGCCGACTCATTTGAAATTATTCCATACAGAGTGCAAGGTAATGGTATGCAACTGGAGTCAAAGGACACATAGCCATTGGCACATGCATAACCCAGGGCACATGAAAGACAGATTTTAAACAAGTAGCAAATGATTACAATTTCCACATAGAGTTCAGTAATAAAGAAGCAATGGCAGGGTAGAGGAAACTCTGATCAAGGAAGTTCTCTCCAGAGAAGAAATATTTAATCTGACACCTGAAGGATCAGAAAAGAACTACGCTGAAGCATAGTTTAAACTCTTATGTAATAGATAATTATAGTGAACTGTGTTTCCTTCCATGGCAGCCTATGATCTCAGAGCACTTAGAAGTCTTCTACTGGCATCTGGACTCATTTCTGAAATGTCAAAGCCTTCTCCCACCTAAGTATGTGTCATCTCTCACTCTTATGCTTTGTCTTATTCCTCAAGACTCCCCCAGTGTGGACTTAATAGTTTAGCTATCACACTGCACAAAGCCCTCATGCACACATTCTCCTCACACCATCCCACAGCCCCCCGGAATGTAACAATGTTCATCCCCTGCAGGCATGCATCGTGACCCTGAGGAGGAGCACCCTGCCTCAAATCCCACCTGAGTCTCTAATCTTATCTGTTCCTCAAGAAAGAAGAACCTGACATCTTAGAAGAATTCACTTATTTACTAGTTTAAAATATTCTTGGCAATTATTTTTAAGTGATAGAAGGATTCTGATCACGTCAGTTAGATTCAATAGGCAATGGAGGGCTGAGACATCTGCTTCAGCACAAATCAATGCCTCACTGACACAAAGACCAGGTCCCCTGGCGTGGCTGACATGGTTAGTTGCCTCCCAACACTCACTCCATTCCTCTCCTTCTGAGCCACATGGGTGGGATTAACATCTGTGGCAGAGTCAGCTGGCCGACCATCAAAGGCTCATGCTCCCTTCCACAGTGTGGAGTGCGTGCTGGGGAGCAGATACCCAGCCAAGGACCACATTTCACATCTCTCCTGACCTAGGAGGGGCCATGTGACTAGCTCTCACCAATGGGATGTGAGCAGAAGTGATGCATGTCACTTCCGGGCTAACACAGTTAAGAAGCAGTAACTTTGGGAGCTCAGTGTGGAAGATGCATAAATTCTAAGACACTAAGAGCTATGAATAACCTCCTGGAGGTGAACCAGTCGTTGGGATTAGGAACATTTACACTGGTCTATAACATGACTGAGAAATAAATGTTTGTTTTATGAAGCCAGAGAGAATTTGGAATTTATACGCTCTAGCAGCTGGCTTTCTTGTATTAATATAACATCCTTCCAAGATCCAGGGATGGGTTCTGATTTGGTTCAGGGATGGGCATGTATCCCAGGTCTGAGTCAATCAGTGCATAATGTTCCTTCAGCCACAGAAGTTTCTTCAGAGACTGACATAGTGCCTGAATCAGTCCAATTAAAGGAAAGGTTATGATTTTTTCAAAGTTTTAGGGAAAAGAAGCCTTCTTTCTCCTTCTGAATATGAATAAGACAGCATGTAGTAGAACATTTTGCTCAGTCTATCAATAAAGCCAACATACAAAGGAAAGAAGAACAAAATGAAAAAGTAGAACCAGATAGTTAATCAAACTATGCAAATTAATCAAAATATAATCTACAAATATAACTTTAAAATATCATAAACTGATAAATGTCTTTCATTTTTAAGCCACTTTACATTTGTTTCTCTTTATTAACAACTGGTATCTTTTAGGCATAGTTGATTGCACACAAAATTCCCACAGTTTAATAAAAAGAAATAACTAAAAACCAATTACACTATTAACTATAATTCAGAGTTCACCAAACACATAAAAGATACGTAATATGGTACATTTAGGATATATAATTGGTACATCAATAAACATTAATCAACATTCATAAATAATTACACCTATATCAGTCAGAATAAGCTAGTTTATGCTGCTGTAACAAATAACCCCCCAGATCTCAGTGGCTTATAACAAAATGCATTCCTTGCTAATATCATGCTATGTGCCTTATTCTGGATCAATTGTGATACAGTTCCATCTTTCCTCCAGGACCTAACCTGCTAAGATAGGCTCTATATAGAACATTTCTGCTCTAGTGAACAAGAAAAAAGGTAAAACATGGTGAGCCACATGCTGAATCTTAAAAAATTTCTGTCTGTTCACATATATTGGTCAGAACAGGCTTGGGGTCACAGGATGGAGAAGTATAACTCTCCCCCAGAAAGAGACAATGAATATTTACTTTGAATGATATTCAAATATTTTATTCAAAAACTTACCCAAATATTGTATTTGAACAGTGCCTGAAGTTGATAAGCCATACATTACCTATTAAAGGAATAAAGACTCTAAAGAAAATTCAGAATGCAACCTTACATTCACTGGCCCACATATCAGAATCTGACAGTATGTTCATCCATGATTGAAAGAAAACAGACTATCAATAAATAATTATTGAAAAGTCTTCTCTACAACACTGTCTTTTACTATTTTAAAATTTTGGTGATTACTACTGAGGTCAATAGAGGGCAGAAGCAAAAAAAAAAAAAAAAAGGAATCAATACCTTAAAATAGAATGTGAGGAGAAACCTATGCACAGGAATATGCCTATCTCTGCACCATTCTGATATTTGATTTTACTATTGGGGCTTCTCGTCTATAAAGGTAGGTGGTGATAGCAGTTTTACAGAGGACATAGGACTGGAAAGGAGGATTTTACTGTGGGATTTCAGAGTGCCAGGCATAACACAAATACAGTCATGTAAGACAGTAGGTGGTCTCACCTCTGTCTTACAGACGTGGAGTCAATGTCCAAGGCTACAGAGCTACTCTGAAGCCCCAGACCTTCATCTCCCTTAAGTCAAGTTTTGCTAAAGAAGAGACAAGATCTGACCTCACCCAAATGGTGAGGAGGTGATTCTAAGTTTACATCATTCTCCCTGGCCCGATAAAAGCCCTCAAGAAAAGATCAGCCACCCCCTGGGGGAGAAAGCGCAATGTGCTCCTACAGACGCCAGGAAGCTTTGACCAACCACCTGAAGAGCTGGCAGTGGCATCCCAGGCCCCACAGGCAGGAAGAAGCTGTGCTGGGTGAGCAGAAACCTTCCCATGTAGACGCCTCGCTCCCTGGGATGCAAAAGGCCACCCTGAGATGGGAGATGAGGAAGACGGTGGAGGGGATGAAAACGGGAGGAAATCTGTTCACTAATCAAGAAAGCCTCATTGAATGAAAACTCAGACCAGAGCAAGATTAAGGAGTCGGGAGCTAGGGAGGCCAGTTGCTGAGGTCTAAGGAGGTGGACTGGGGTCACAGCAGTGACGAGAAACAGGAAAGCACTTACAGTTATCTCAGGGCACGGGAGGCTGAAAGAAAATTAATCAGTGTACCGACTGCTCACTATTTGCATGGGGCACAGATCTGGGTGAGTCAGCACTTCAGTGTGACTTTAACCCCATGAAGCCAACTGCTCACTGATAAGGCCATACTTTCTTTGCTACTGTGCAGCAGGGAGACTTGACCCTGTTTACCAAAGGTTTCACTGCAGGTCTGTGGCCAGACCCTGTTAATTATTTTATGATATATCTGTAACCTGCAATTATGGGGTATTATCACAAGCATTTGATTCAGAGGAACCAGAGAACCATGGTGACTAATTCAATACCAATGTGTACACCTTTTTTTTTTCTTTTTGCCATGTCACCCGGCCAAGATGGGGAAACAGTGGAAACAGTGACAGACATTATTTTGGGGGGCTCCAAAATCACTGCAGATGGTGACTGCAGCCATGAAATTAAAAGACGCTTGCTCCTTGGAAGAAAAGTTATGACCAACCTAGACAGCATATTAAAAAGCAGAGACATTACTTCGCCAACAAAGGTCCATCTAGTCAAAGCTATGGTTTTTCCAATAGTCATGTATGGATGTGAGAGTTGGACTATAAAGAAAGCTGAGCACTGAAGAATTCATGCTTTTGAGCTGTGGTATTGAAGAAGACTCTTGAGAATCCCTTGGACTGCAAGGAGATCCAACAAGTCCATCCTAAAGGAGATTAGTCCTGGGTGTTCATTGGAAGGACTGATGTTGAAGCTGAAACTCCAATACTTTGGCCACCTGATGAGATGAACTGACTCATTTGAAAAGACCCTGATGCTGGGAAAGCTTGAAAGCAGGAGGAGAAGGGGACGACAGAGGATGAGATGGTTGGATGGCATCATAGACTCAATGGACATGCGTTTGAGTAAACTCTGGGAGTTAATGATGGACAGGGAGGCCTGGTATGCTGCAGTCCATGGGGTCGCAAAGAATCAGACACAACTGAGTGACTGAACTGAACTCATGTCACCTGGCATCTGCTCCTGTCACCTGTCACCTGCTCCCTGACCAGGGATCCCGTGCCCCTGGCAGTGGAAGCCTGGAGTCTTAACCACTGGATCAGCAAGGAAGTCCTACATGTACGTATTTTGCAGTTAACAGAGTACTTCCTATATATTATTTCACTGAAACTCCTGCCAGTTCTGCAAAAGAGGTATTCTCTCTCTTTATTGGTACAAAAACTGAGATTGGGGACCGTCAGCAATTTGTCCAAAGTCTCATAGCAAGGGGCAGAGATAGAATTTGAATTTAGATCTGACAATGTGACATGGCCCTGAGGAAAGAAATTCAGAAATAAGAGAGGACAATTGTGGGAATACACTGGAATAGAGAAGGTCCCAATGACAGCTATAAAACTATTTCAAGAAGAAATGAAGACAAATTAGAATTAAGCTCTCTTTTAATTATACATTTACCAGTGATCTGTCATTGGGAAAGAACTAATACATAGAGTATCAATTTTCAGTAAATATAAATGGCAAATAAGGCATTTAATGAATTGCAAATGACAGTGTTTCTAAAAGTAGTTATCAATCACGAGTAAATGCCTCCCCATTTATTAATCATATATTTCATTTCAGCAAAGAATCTAACAGAATGGCTTAAAGAGAGCCCAGGGGTGCTGCAGATGGTGACCAGGAAGGTAGGCATGAAAAATAAAACTTGTTTTATCAATTTAAAATGTGAGGAGGAGACAAGGAAGAAAGAAAATAGTTGCAAATGAGATTTAAAACGTATCAGGTAACTGATGAAACATCAAGAAAACTACATATTCATCAACTGGAAGGTATGTTCTCGGGCCAACTAAGAACAAAAGAAAAAAAATGAAAAGGAAAGACTCTTGGCCAGAAGTAAAGAGCAGTCCAGAAAAGACAAAGAGAAAAAGGACAGCGGGCTGGAAGAGTCGCCATGGTTATGGAAAGGCCTCCAACGTTGCCAAACTCCCCCAGAGAGGGAGCCATCGATTCACACAGTTTCAGGTATTTTCCCTAGACAGAATGTTATTCAAAACAAAGGCCAAAAGAACAAGTCCTCTCCCCTACCTCATCCTGCAGACCCATCTAAAAAAGCATTACATGTCTTTAGTCAACTGACTGATTTTAACATCGTTATGAAGTCTTACTAGTTTGTTCTGCATGTGGCAGTAAACCCACCCTGCAAAGGATGTAGGGCAGAGTAAAATTACCAGGGGACCATAAACCTGATAAAATCTCTCGAAGCTATTACAGAAGGCATGGTGCAAGAAAGTAATATCTGTCATCACAGATCTGGATCAGAGAAGCAGAGTTTGAAAGGGAGGGTAAAAAGTATCTACAAATGGTTGCTGTAATTGACCAAACTTTGTCTTTCTTCTAATTTTGAAATTATGCCATTATTTTACCCACTTATATGTTGTTGTTTAGTCATTAAGTCGTGTCCAACTCTTTTGAGACCCCATGAACTATAGCCCATCAGGCTCCCCTGTCCATGGGACAGAGCCCGTCCAGGCTCCTCTGTCCTAGGCCAGAATACTGGAGCAGGTTGCCATTTCCTTCTCCATGGGATCTCCTGACCCAGGGATCAAACCCACTACTCTTGCATTGGCAGGTAGATTCTTGACCACTGAGCTACTAGGGAAGCCTATGTAAACATACAGAACCCTTAATGTTGTTTTCAAAACACACAAAAAGTATAATAACAAATAGTTTTCAATTGGAAAGAACAGAAAGAAAAGTAAAATGTTAGAATTCTCAAACTTATATACCAGGGTAGAAATGTCTGCTACTAACTCGGAAGCAAACCAAATTGCCATTTTTCTCAGGAAATCGAAGGATTCAACGTCTCATTCAAATAACGCTGCATGTAGGAAGCCAGAGTCTAATTAAATTACATCACTCATCAATCTGCTTTTGCTAAACTTCCTTTCCACAGAACTGCTAATAGAGATGTGTGAATCCCCAAATATGAATGTTTAAATATTGAACTCTTAGCACTGTGTTTTCTAAACAAATCCTCTTAGCAGCACATCCGGTTTGCTCTGCCTCTCTCCCCCACACACCTATGTTTTTCTTCCACATCCTTGCTTCTGCCGTCCAGTCTCCCCGCTCACAACCCCAATAATCCAAATGGCAGAAAAGTGTGAATGAGCAAAAACCAATTTTGTTATTACTGCCATTTCCTTCTGCTTACTCTCAAAACAGAAGCTGCATAAGGAAGAAATCGGTCACATATAAAATTATTAAAAGAATCCTTCATACAAAATAATCATTCCCCAAAGGGAAGCTTCCTAAACATTAGCTAAGGGCACCAAGACAGCTCTGGCCTAGCCTTGTGTCTTCGTCTCCTAGCAGATTTCCTATTTCATCTCAACAGCATTTAAGGAGATCTACAGCAGAACCAATATTTACCACAGTGAGAATGAAAAATTTCTGCAGAGTAAAAAGGATGGCCCCCTACTACAGATACTCCATTCCCAGGAAATAAGTCAAAAAACTTTCTCTGAAAGCAATGGGTCTGAAAGCTGTCTGGTAGCTAAGAAATCATTTCCCTGTACCACGTTTCTCTTATGGGTGGCCTGGAAAAAGTTACTCTCGTCTTCCTTATTTCAAGCCTCAGTTGCAGAATAGAATCATTCTATTTTCTCTCGCTGACCATATATTCTGCTGCAAAACCCCTCTTGTGCTGCAGCTTATAATGCTTTTAAAATACACAGATTATCTCAAATATGTGTGATTCTGTAGCCCCACTCCTGAGGCTAGAAAATTATACTCTTGGTTCCTGGCATTTTATAGTTTATATTCATCTTACACTGGCATTATAATAAAAATAAACATTCAAAAGCTCTTATGAAAATATGGCTTTATTCTCTTTTTTAAAACTGAACTACCTTACCCCTTTACACTTGGTTTGAAGAAAGTTCTAAACATTAGAAAACGCAAGTGATCACTTTGAAAGAAAAAACAAAGGGGCGATTAGATTTATCATCATTGAAATAGTGGCAGAATCCAAATGAAATTCCTTGGAGTATTTGGGTGTCACGGTTAATAATTTCGAAACATACAACTTCAACTAAAACTGAAGGAGGGACCCTCAACTGTCCACAGATCCACACAAGAACACATCTTATAAATACACACTCATGCCTTGTTGCTGGCTCAATTCTGTCTTTCAGTAAAGCCATTCTCCCTCACCACAAGTGCACACAAACATCTTGTGTTTCTTCACGTAGCATGTTTTGGTGTTTATCCCACTGAGCTCAACGAAACCTCCAGAACCATCGGGCACCTTGAGCTAGTGTGCAGTGAGTATGCACCTGAACATACCTGGACCATCCAACAACATCCAACACGTTTATTTAACACATCTTCCTGTATAAGGAAGTGAGTGACTGATAGCATTGATTAAAACCAGCCAAGCATAATGGTCACTGGCATTCAACATCCAAACTTTCTAAAACATAGTGCAATCCCCGTCTGAAAACCTACTCTGCATTTTTAACATTTCTGGTTGAGACATCTCTTTTTTAACAATTCATTCTCTGTTTTCCCTCCATGCTTTCTCTGGACATTCCAGCAGTCCCTTTGCATGAAAAGGTTGGTGCAAGCATTCATGTTGGGGGTTCCAGAAAACCAAAAGATGGAAGAAACTAGCAATATTAAAGGGCTCTCTCGCCAGGCAGCTGCTGATTCTGTTTTTGTTTGGGTTGTTTTTGTGATTGTTTTTTTATCTGAAAAACATTATTGTCTCCTTAGAAATGACCACCAGATCAAAATGGTCAAAAAGACACCAAAGCTCCTGGACTCTCAAAAGACCATCCATTGTCTGTGATGCAGTGTCCCCAACAGTGGCTTTTCACAACTGGAAAGCTCCTGCATATTACTGCCACAAAGACCAGAGGTCATAGGCAGAAAGCAAGTCCATGGAGCCAAGTGCTAAGGGAATCTTTCCAAATTTAACTCTGTGCTTATAAAAGTTGAAAAGAAGCCATACAATAAAAGGTATACAGTCCTGGAATTACCCCCACGGTAGCATTTGGAGCCACCTTACTATCTTTGCTATCTCCCTAAATCATCTCCTTCTTCCCAGTTTCTTATTTCTGGGACTCACTGTTCCCCACCACTTGAGCCCCACCACCATGGATTCTGATTTAATTACTTTGGGGTGGATCCCAAACACTGGTATATTTGAGCTCTCCAAGTGGTTATATCCAGCTATATTTGAATCTTTTCTTAGGACTTCTCTGGTGGTTCAGTGGTAAAGAAATCACCTGCCAATGCAGGAGAAGTGGGTTCAATCCCTGGGTCCGAAGAACTCCTAGAGAAGGAAATGGCAACCCACTCCAGTATTCTTGCCTGGGAAATCCCATGGACAGAGGAGCCTGTGGGCTACAGTCCATGGGGTCACAAAAGAGTCGGACACGACTTAGTGACTAAAACAAAAACAACCTTCTCTTAGCTTGTCCACTAGCCTGTCCCCCAAAATAAAAAACAAACAAACAAACAGACTAGATCTGAGACCTTATTAGCTCTCCCCTTATTTAATTCCCTCAGATTATTCAACGATGCATCTAGTCAAATACTTCATCGCAAGATTCAAATGATTTGGCTATCAGAACAAAGTTGAGGACTTGCTTTCAGATGTGATGCACAGAGGAAAGACTAATAAAGTTGTGGCTTGCTTTTCTTGCCTTAAAAACACACTGGTAACCTTGGGCAAATTTACAGTCACAGTGCATTGTTCACAAAATGGGAATTTGAATCCAGCACCATTGACTAGCAAGCTGTAAGGTGTAATTAGCTTGTGATTTCAGACAATTAAGTGGCGATGTCTCTTCTAAGACATCCATTGAACAAAGATTTGTAGAGCTGCCTAGATAAAACTAAAAACATAAAGTGATGGAAAACCACACTGCAGATAACTCTGGGAAGAAAGTGGAAGACAGGAAGATAACCAGCCCTTGTCATAGAAAAGATTACTTATATCAACTGTGGCAAAAATTCCCCTTTACTGAGAATTGTATGAAATTATTTCTTGAAATGAAGGTGCCCTCTATGAAAAATCTTATTATCTTTATGAGCTCTGGAATGCCGAGGCAATGTCATGTTCCACTTTTATTTCTGAATGAAAAAAAAAAAAAAAAGACAGTGGTATGTTCAGATTAAGTAAATTCTTAAGCTTTGGTGTAAAGCAAATACAGGCTGGATCCCAGCTCTGTGCTCAGAACTGAAAGGCCTGGAGCAAACAGCTAGTGTATCCCAAGTGCCCTCACCACAAAACCAGGATAACAAAACAGAGGTGTGAGAACTGACCTCATGACATGTGAACATTCAGTACTCTTCACTACTACCATTACTTGTTGTTTTATAAATTATGTCCATTTTACAGATGAAGAAACCAAGGCGCAGAGAGGCTGAGTAGTTTGTCCATGGCCACACAGCTTGGTAGTAGCAGAGCCAAGATGTCAGCCTAAACAATGTGGCTCCAGAATCTACATGCTAATCCCTTCCAGCATTTTTAATATTCTATAATTTTATAACTTTATTAAATTTGCACAGTCCATTACAATTTACAAAAGCGTACACATATGTTATCTCATTTTTGACATTATTAGTATAGAGGAAGCCAAAGCAGAGGTTCCTATCTTATACTTGAGGACGTTGAGCTCAAAGAGACGGGACCCTGCCAAAGGACACCAGGCTGATGAGTAGCAAAGCTGGGACTCAAGCTATGTCTTGATACTCTGGTGAACATCATCCATCAGAAAACATGCCCATGGTACCCAAAATATTCTGAACTTTTGAGATGAACATACCTAAGAAAAAAAGAAGCATCTATCTTCTAAGCAGACAGGGTTTAAAATGCTGCAGAGAGCATTTTCTTCTTAGGAAAATTATTACTAATTGTCAACTCTACATAATGAAATGTTATGACATCATCCAGGCAAATTGTGTGAGAATGAAAGAAGGAAATAAATGGTTGTGTTCCATATACCCTGGAAGCAGTCTACCAGTCCTGTCCTATGCCACAGATTCACTTGGAAGGTTTCCTAAGGTACAGCTCATCATATTAGGTATCACAGTATTTTCTTTTCTTGAGAGTAAAACCCTGGTGACTGAGAGATTATTATAACTCAAGGGCAGGAAGAGAGATCTGATCCACAGATCATGAGGCCCTTTGAAAGCCCTGGATGCATAATGCTTTTTACCTTGACATTTCCCATCCTCTTCAGATTCATCTACCCAGTATTTTTAGGCCAAAGAAACGAAGATACAATACTACTTCATGAGTCAAACAACATCTCTCCTGGTGTTTTAAATGTTGCAATAAGGATGCTTAGATCACTATCATCATATGCATTCAGGTAAATGGGGAGTCTAGTCAAACTGTGCCTAGCAGTAATGATGTTGGATGCACAGACTTCTCTGCCAAGGCTAGCAGCTGGAAAATTAGCTTAGACACCCATACACACAGCACAGCAAGATGGTTAGCAAAGGGAATTGGATGAGAGGGCCATGCTTTTTATTTGATTTCTGTTTTATAAACAACATAATCACATGACGACCCGAACAGGAGCCACTTCTCTGAACTCCTGTCAATCTTTGGGATAAAAACTGACTGACCTTTTCCAGCCCTGTGGCCACTGCTGAGTTTTCCAAATTTTCTGGCATATTGAGTGCAGCACTTTAAGGGCATCATCTTTTAGGATTTTAAATAGCTCAGCTGGAATTCCATCACCTCCACCAGCTTTGTTCATAGTAATGCTTCCTAAGACCCACTTGCAGTCTTTGGACAGCACTATCTTCCATTGGACGAATGTTGAGCCTAAAAGCAAGGTGCATCTTTTGAAACCATGAGGATTTCAGTTTGGGCATCAGATCTTTGCTCTCAGACACAGCTTCAGGTGGCAAGGAGTTGGAGGAAACTCTTGGAGAATCTCCGGAAAGAACTTCTACTTGAAATGTGATTAGAAAGTTTGTTCTAGTTTGCTGCACCAGAGATAAAATACACTAAAGTGGTGAGTGTGGGAAGAGCATTTTGTTCAGGTGCAGACCGAAGGCTATGCGGCTCACACCTCAAGCTCTCTGCATCTTACTACATTCCTACAGTCAGGGTTCAGTGTTTCCCTAACCACACATAAATGTGACTGCAGTGGGGGCAGGGGGTCTTTCAGGAACATTTAATTGCCCATCTAACATACAAACGTCCTCCATCCAAGGCATTTGAAGGCTCAGAAGATAAATTTAGGAATGTGTCTTTAAATGCATTACACCCATACAAACTTTTAACCCTCAAATTTGAAACAAGTTTTTTTCTGAGCTTGCAGCAGTTAAAGAATGTTTTGTCAGAAAAGATGTAAGACAAGGTACGCAGTTGGCCATGTACCACTGTCCGGATGGTTGTGAGTCAACCAGAGTAGGGCTGTGACCCTTGGGCTTACCCTGAGACCTCTGTCCACGTGTTCTGTCTCTCCCAAAAGGCTGTAAGTTCTTCAAGGGCAGGAAACTGATTTTATTTCTCTTTGTACACTCAGTGCCCAACACCATGCTTGGCTCAGGCTATTAAAAAGGTGTCCAATAAATATTTGTTTAACTGGACTGAATTATGTGTCCAGAAACCTAATTTGCTCTCTGATGCTGCCACCAACCTAGTGTTTACAGATCAAACCCAAAACTCCCACTCCTTCCATCTACAAAAGAAGATACACAAAAACTTTGTTCTGACCCCCAGGCTGTGGAGCCAGCTAAAAATGTACATGGTATCTGTGAGTGCATTGGACAAAATGAAATCAATGACAGTACTTGACGCCTTGTCTGCTTTTGCGCTAGGTTAGAGAACCAGGCAGATTGAATACACTAGCCATAAGTGTCAAAGTGGTACACTTCAAACACAAACATTCTCGTCATATCACTGCTCTAATGTCACCTCCTCAGAGAGGTCTTCTCTGACCACGCTTCTAAAATAAGTCCTGGGTGCTCTCTAGCAAATTACCCTACCTTGTCTTCCTCAGAGCACAAGTGAACATTTGAAAGTATATGACCATTCACATTTATTTCCCCTGGAATGGAAACTCCATGTGGGCAGGGGCCTTGTGTGTGTGTGTGTGTGTGTGTGTGTGTGTGTGTGTGAGTGTGTGTGTGCGTGCTGCCATCTTCCCTTCACCTACAATTACAGAACAGTTGCTAATGAATGCATAAGTAATAGTCACCAACAGTAAGTATTTATAAGGGCCTGGTTTTGTTTTCAAGTATCTTGAATGGGAACCATCAGCATCAGCATGTAAGCCATTTAGTGAGGCAAGCAATGACCTCCACATCTGACAGGTATTAAGAGAAATGAAGCATGGTATTATTGTCAAATGGAAGACCCCCAATGCTTGGAATGGCACGACAGTTTGCTAACTGTGTGGCTTCACAATGTTAGCAAAGTTAGCAAATGTGGAGAAGAGTCAGGCATAGAATCCAGCATTCCAGGCTCATGAAACCACAATGTAGTCATTGATAAACAGAAGAGGCACACAGTGGTCTTTCTCAGTTAATAAACCATTGTCAGGAGTATATGTATGTCTGCCGTGGAGAAGGCAATGGCAGCCCACTCCAGTGTTCTTGCCTGGAGAATCCCAGGGACAGAGGAGCCTGGTGGGCTGCCGTCTATGGGGTCGCACAGTGTGGGCACAACTGAAGCGACTTACCAGCAGCAGCAGCAGCATGTATGTCTGTCAAGTGCTGATGTTCAATATACAGGAAAGTGAGTGTTTCTAGGATTTTTTTCATTGTGCCTTTTATATACTAGGCACTCAATAACTATTTATTGAGTTGATTTGATTGATCTCCTTTAAAATATGCTTTAAAAATGTTAACAAGAGTAATGCCCCATGGAACAACTTTTATGCATCCATTAAAAAAAAATATTTGAATTTGGAACAAATACTGTACTCTAAGGAACCAAAATTGCAAAGTAAATTAATTCTTAAAAAGATTTATATGACTAAATTTTGATCCCTTGAATGGCGCCTTTTCAAATCCAGTCTAAAATGTCTAGTGTGTTTTTAATCTAATCTAATCCAATGAGCTTTAATAGGCAAAGTTGTTCCCACTAGAACCAAAACTCAGCTATTTCATTTTTTTAACCTTCTGTGTAAAGGAATGGGCTGAATAATTTTTTCTGAATTTTTTATATTTAATCAACAACATCATTGCCAAAGAAAACCACTTTTCAGAAGTCTTTCTATCCTGGTTTATAACTTATAATCAAAAACTGGAATTTTGCATCTGATGGGCTTTAGTGTGTAACATTATACTGTCAAATTTTTGATGCTATAGTTAAAAGTAAGAGATAGTTTCCATTATAAAAAATTTCCCATAGTATGGTTACCCAGTGAAAAACATCTTCCTATAAAAATGGTCTTTCCAATTCATAGGTTAGAAATTATTGCGGGTAATTTTTAAAAGAGCATCAAAAAAATTTTTTATTGGCTTTAAGTAAACTGCATTTACCTAGTCCCATTAGTTGGTTGCCGTATACACAATGTGATAAAAAATGTGCTTGCATGGGGACGTATGTATTCCTGTAGCTAATTCATGTTGATGTGTGGCAGAGGCCAACACAATATTGTAAAGCAATTATCTTCCAATTATAACAAAAGTGCATGCAAAGAAATTGTAATTTCAAAACAAAAACTTGAGATTTGAAACCCTGACAACTTACTTGTTCTTATACAGTTAGGGGTATGTGAACTGGTTTCAGCTACAACCTGTACTGAACAGCAGGAGAAAGTAGAAATAGGTCATAAACATGAGGTCCAAAACAATCCAGGAAGCTTGAAATGTCACTGATATATCACAGTGGATCTCACAAAGATGTACCTTAGCTCTGGGCTTCGACCCTTGGACCTCAGGGGGTAAAGATGCTTGGAAATCTGATCTGTCCTGACAGGGTGAGGCAACCCTCCATGACCTTCCCAAAGCCCCACTGTGTTTGAGGCTCAAGGGCCAGCACACTTCACCCTGAACTGTGAGCTTCCTTTAATTGTACACTTCACTTTCATTTTCCCGTAGAGTCCTGGGCTGGGAACTTCTCTGTCCTGTTCTGAAAACTGGAAGCTACTCAAATGTCAACCACAGGGTTCAATAAAATGTGTCACATCCAAATGATGAAGAATCTGCTGTCTTTAAAAGAATGGGTTAGATTGATACATAGGGACAGGAAGGGTCCAAGGTACATGATTGAGTATTTAAAAAGAGAAAAGCAAATTGCTGTAAAAGGTTGTAACTTTATACGCACATACGTGCTAACAGATGCACTACACTGAATGGTATATAGGAGCCATCGGCAGGCAGTGTGTGACAAAAGAGGGTAGGTAACAAAGAGCTTTCATTTTTGGTATAATCGTTTTTGCAGTTTTTAAATGTTTAGAGCAAGTATAAATTTTTAAGCAGAAAAAATATCTCTAAGATAATGAAAAATATTGATTAAAAACTTTAAGACATTACATAACAAACATACTAGGGTACAGCAAGTCTGATTCACATGAATGAACCATTATAATACCTATGGCTGGAATTTAGAAGTCCATGAACCACTGACACTGTATGAAAACTTTTAAGGATATTTTATGCATATATGAAAACATATGCATTTTCTGGAGGGAGATTGCATACCTTTCATCAGATTCTCACAGGTGTCTGAGACTCTAAACAAGGTTAAAAACCATGACTGTATCAGAAACCAAGAGAGTTGCTCAATCCCTCCATTTTTATTATCATTTTATCATGAAACATTTTATTACTATTTAATTTCATGGCTCCTGCCAAAGATAAAGTCTATAATCAGCATTAAAATATAAAATTGTGGTTCTTAGTTTCTGCCCTCATTTCAAAGGGGCTTCCAATGCCTTAGAAGCAGCTCAAAGAGCAGGACAAAAAGTCACTCCAGGCTGGTCTTGCAGGAAGAAAACTTCTAACAGGAATGGAAACCCTGCAGTCATTCAGAGCTTGAGGACAGTTGTCCAAGGAACAGATAGTCAGTCCTGTTTTCACCATAGAGATGAGAAATTAGTAAAACGGTAAGTTGGGGAGGAGGGTAGAGGGATTCAACCGGAGGAAGAAGACATGGTTGATTTGAACTAAGGGGGGCTCCATTGGGTGGGTGGAATCAGTTTGATCAGTTAAACAAGACTGAATGCAACATCATTTGGTCAGCCTTAAATTGAAAGAGAATTTCATTATGAATGAACATTAAAATAAACAGCAAAATTATTGTTGCTATGCTCTATATTAGTACTGCTTGAATTAGAGTTGGAATTTGTCTAAAACCTTGGCTTCTGATGACCTTTGTAAAGCTGACTGCCCCCAAGTCCCTCGGAATTACATGTGTTCACAAACTGTTTCACTATCTCTATCTTGATTCCACTTACAGTCTCCGGAATCAAGTCCAGCGCAGCGTTTCCATAAACCTTAAGATCAAGTGTAGATCAATAACAATTTGTAATTTAAGTGAGGAGCCGTAGGTTAAACCTGCACGGGCAAAATGAGGAGCATTATTGGTGAAAATTAGGAATAATACTCTACTTTCCAAATGTGCTTTCCAGGTGGTTTATCACTGTCAAAATAAGCCAACTGTGGATTTAGTATGCAATTAAAGTGTCAGATATCCCCGAGTTCTAGTGCTGACAATACCCGACTGCACAGGTTTTACAGGCAAAAGAATTGAAGGGGTTCACATAATCCAACAAAGCCCATCACTAACCACCATCACCTAATTGTACTGATACCTGCCATATGCAAAGCATAGAAATGGGGATTGAGCGAAACAGAAATGGACTCTCTAGGAGTTTTACAGTTTAGCTAGAAAAATAAGATACAGAAAGTGAAGAAAGTAATTTATAACAAAATATACAAATGATGATAGGATAAAAATAATTCCATACTACTGGAAGGAAAAAACATAGAGAAAACATGTCTCCAGGAGGGTTGAGGATGAACCACATGAAGAAGGAAGGGTTAACTAACTCTTAAAGGAGTTAGATGTTGATGGTCAAAGGACAGTATGGGCAGGTCTACAGACTATGACAACACTGTGGCCAAAGGTTGGAAGATGGAGACACAAGACTAGCCTGACAAAAGACTGAGAAAAGCAGAATGATTAAACAAATCAGGTTGAATGGACTAACTTGAATAGGAAGACAAACAAGCCTGAAAATTTTATAAAACAATGATGAACATGTGTTGAGCTCTTACTACTAAATATATTTAAGGTGCTTTAATACATTAGTTCATCAAATCCTCCCATGAAGAAAATACCTTTAGTCTATAATTAACTGTGGCCAAAAGAGATTAAGCGGCCTTTATTTCATCCAGTTAGTAATCGGTGGAGTCAGGATTCAGACCCAAGGCCATTCTATGTCAGAACGTGGGCTCAGAATAACCATCTGACTCAAGAGTGGGAGGACCTCAAAGGACTGACTAAAAAAATAGGGGTTTCAGTGTCAGGTGTAAAAATTGGGAGTTTATCTCATAACCCATTGGTAATACATAGAGGCATGATTCATCACTACTCTACAAGAATTGCTTTATCTGATGATTTTGCTAACAATGCTAACTGAAAGTTAGCAAGTTACTATAGTCAAGACTACAGTACTGACTGACTCTAGTACTGATTTAGATATTATAGAGTTCTCCATCCAGACGTTATTGGGAGAATCTGTTGTGTCAGTATTTTATCACCATACTTCTATCTTTGTATCCATAGGACTTACTTTTACCCACCCACTACTTCTGCTAAAAATACAAATCATGACAATAAACAGAATAATGTATGTCTATTTTCAAATGTTCCCTGAACATATCCACCTTGCTGCAAGGAGAGCCATTCTTGTCAAATAATACATCTGTCCCTTAAAAACTAATTTCTCCATCTCAGGTTCATGTTTAAAATTCAGCTGGGTTCTTCAGTTAAAGATGCACAGCACATGCCATCTGGACCCTCCCAGGGATCAGGAGTGAACTCTTCCTCTGTGATACCCACAGCAGCCAAATGACTTCTTCTCCCACTGAGGAAAACCACAGAAAACTGTCTCCAAATGATTTACTGCTCAACCCTCAGCCCACAAATCAAAGAATTGGGTTGAGGGAGAAATAAGGAAGAATGGTGACCAGTGGCTATGAGATGGGGAGTGAGTGTTTCAGTTTATTTTCTTAAGCCAATTAATGATGAAGCAGCATGGAGGGCAAGAAAGACACAACATGGCTGAGAAAGACTTTTTTTCCAGATAAATGGCCAGATATCAGATTCTGTAATAAGTACTTCCACCTATCAAAACACACACACACACAGAGTAACTCTGGGGTGGAGGAAGAAGATATAGATCTTAGAAACACAAGGTAATATTAAGGAAGCCTTGTGGGTATCGTCAAATGTTGGAACTTTGAAGGACCTTTGTAGATCATTTAATCCAGACGTTGCAAATCCAGGGTCCATGAACTATACATGACAGGTAGAGGCGTTTGGCTGGATCTGCCGAATGCTGTATGTTGCTGTTTAAATTGAGTCAACATTATAAAGTAGAGGAAAATTCACAGAACAATCCAGGTGTGTGGTTTCTCTTAAACATGGAAGACGTAGCAGCGCTGGGCCACCTTTCCCAAATGCAGCAGGGAGTTAGGGCACCTTTAGAAAAGGCTTGAACCCCCAGCTTGACGCAATCCCCACCACTGCCTCTAGCTCTGGAATACAAAGACTCCATGTCAACATTTTAAATAAAAATAAGAGTGTGCTTAGCGCACACATGGCCGTGCCTCCTGCATTTGTTGCACCTGCCAAATCCTGTAGGCATTCAAGCTTACTAGCTCTGCTCTACTCCAGCCCCTCATTTAGAAAAGAGTAGCTCAGCTCTTCTTTAGAGTAGTGAAGTGAACTACAAATCTCATTCCCAGAATTTCCTAGTAGTCCAGTGGTTAAGACTCCATGCTTCCAATGCAGGGGGACCAGGGTTAATCCCTGGTAGAGGAACTAATCTCCCATGCCACACGTTGTAGCCAAAAATATAAATATATAAATTAATAATTTTAAAAAAATTTTTTAAACTAATTCTCTTAAAAGTAAAATTTCCATACACAAGAGATCAAGAGAACCAGAGGGTATGCACAACTAAACTTAGGCTGTGTACATACAATGCCAACACCTGTGGAGCAAAGGTGAATTCTCACTCTATGCACAAAGTGCCTCTCACCTCCCCCAAAAAGGGGCAAAGGAAGATTCTCAAGTTTTCAGAATAAAGGTACCACTTAGTTTGGCTTGCTGTAGACAGATTTGACTTGTCCAAATTTTACATATGACTCCCATTTATCCTGAAAACGTGATTGATGAGGAGATATACAAACTGCTTACTATATACATGCAAATAGGTCTACAGATGAGACTGGATGAAAACAGAATAGGGAGTAGGGGAGGATGTCTTAAAAATTTGGAAAATGTAACCGATTAAACAAGGAAAGTGACTGAGATTGATTGAGTGATGGCTTGTGACTGAGGTACTGGGGGTACACTTACTCCAATTTAGTCTTACAGCAGCCTAGGAAAGTGATGTTATAACTCTTCCTTTACAAGTAAAGATCCTGGAGCTCAGAGGCATTCAATTGCTTGAAGATGACCTGGCTATTCAATCAGGGACCACATCCAGATGCAAACTGACAGCACAGTGCTAACCTTCACGACCAGATGGCTCATTCCTACTCACCAGTATTTGTTTCTGAAGTCTGCTTGTCCCCAAAGCCCACCAAGTGCTATTACAAAGACTTCCATAACTGTCATAGTTTGAACAACCTTAACACACAAAATTAATTCCTTTAAGCGGGTTCTTAAACAAAGTTAAGAAAGCTTTGCTCCTTCCTTTTTTATAGCCACCAATTCCTAGTCTGGTGTTACTATAGGAATTAATAAAAATCTCTTCTCCAAATAAAATTTCTCCTTTAGAATTTTTTCAAACGTTAGTAGTCAAGGATTTGGCTATATATACAAGCTAAAAGCAGCATGTTTGCTGATGAATAAGAATAATAACTAAAATCAAAATAAGAAGTAATTCAAAAGTGAGAGCTTTTGAAGAGTCAGGAATTTGATTAAAAATTCACTTTTTTTTCTATAATGAAACAGTTCTTTAACCACAAAACAGCTCTTATAATAATGCAGAAAAGTATAGTTCCAAGTAAAACACTCCCCCCATTTTAATCATGGCTATTATTTTTTAAAATGAAAATGACTGAGGTCATTGTAATCTATTTTAGGGTTTGCATGGGTTGGTGGTATTTTTTTCTTGGCTTTGAGCTCCCCATGTTACCAGCTAAATGTTATGGGTTTTGCTGTGTGCCCTTTCAAATCCCATTCTTTTTAATAATGTTGTCCTTTACACACATAAATTAGAGTGAATTCCACTTTCTTTCCTAACAACTCCAGATGCAGTCCACACTTTCAAGAGGACCAGAACTTGCCTTTTCTTTTTAATTATGGGTGTACTTCTTAAAACAAGCATGTTCCGATCTGCATAAAAATGCTGTGGATGTTCAAATGCTGAGAGATGAGTAAAACCATAGGATTCATGTGGTCCATTTCAGACCCATACTGAAACAGTAGGATAACATGTGTATCTACCCCTTCCAGCTTACAGAGACAGACACAGATGAAGAAAAAGTGCTCAGAAAGAAAACTCCATCTGGGCAAAGTTCCACACCTACCAATATTTACAGACTGCGGTAGCCTACAGATAGCCATTTAGGACACATCAGTGAAGCTCTCTGTCTTCTAGGACCCAGCAGGCAAAATTATCAAATATCTAAAGACAGTACAGTTACACAGTCAGGCCTCCCTTTAGATGTGATTAATATTGCACTGACTTTCTGAACTTAGCCTGGTTTTTAGTATAATTCACTACCACATCACACAGAACAGCCCAAGATCCCTCTAAATAGCACCTACCCAGCCACACATGAGAGAATGTCTTTGTAAAACACATATTGTGAAGATCTGCCTATTAAAAATCCTTAAGCTCTGTTTGTTTGTTTATTTTTTTTTTTTAGAAAAAAAATCAACTTGCAAGGCCAGTGTAATAAGACACTGTGGCTTTTATGGAAGAGGTGAAATAATTTTAAACACAGACACACAATGAGTTTATTTATTTAGAAACTTGTTAAATAGAGTCTGGGAATTCAAATATTCAATGTTGACATTGTACAGAACTGGCCAGGAGCCAGAATCCAGTCTCCAGAGGGACCCATTGGACAAGGAATTCAGGCCTTTCTCTCCTCCCACTTGAGCTAAATAGGTAGAGGCCATTAGTTATACCCACAGCAATATCTGAACCGCACTCAAATAAGCTGCCCTGGCCAGGGCACTTCAAAGGACGGTAAGTGTGTTTAGCTTTTTAATGCTGAACTAGAGCAATATGTCACACTTTTGAAAGAGTTTTGTAAACAGTTTCTTCCTTATGTAGAAATGTCTCTGAAGTTTCTTGTATGGCATGTAAGCAAAGGTAATTAACAAGGATTACACTTTTTTCATTTACTGGGGAAAAAAAAAATAATACCCATCTGTGTGCAAACTGGAAATCTAGGAAGAAAAAACATGCTGCTTCTCTCTTCCTTTCTCCTCTCTCCTGTTTGTTCCATTTGTTTGTCTCCTTTTCATCCTCTTCCTCACACTTGTTCTCACTACCCAGCCAATTTCCTTGAGAATTCCCTGGTAAACTCAAGAGTGGGAAGGGGAAAATCTAATTTTAGAAAGAGGACCTTGGCAAATGAAGTGGGGAGGAAACTAGTGATTCATATAAAAGAAAAGCAGACCCCACAGATCTTTGTAGAAAGTGCCTAGAGCCGAGACTTTCAGCTCAAGAAGGGTTAACCACCTCTCCAGAAAAATGTGCCCAGCATCTTTATAGAGTGACTGTCTGCTCCTGCCCCACCTCCCCAGAGCCCCTCTCTCCTCTGGGCCAGGGGGCCTGCTCTGCCAGAGAGAGGGAATGAGTAAGTGTCCCTGAACCCCTGAGATGTGAGAGAGAGAGAGTGTGTGTGTGTGCGTGTGTGTGTGTGTGTTTTGTGCATGTGTTGCACAGGGTCGGTGCAAATCAGGCTCCGAGTGAAGCCCCACGCCAGGCACACAGCATCTCTGATGTTGAAAGGGAAGGAGCTTTGGGCCTGGGAGCTAGGAGCCAAGCTGCTGAAGGACCGAGGTGTGGAGGGGAGGGCGCTCTGGTGAGCACCACCTCCCTCCTCTCCAGGGCCTCCCCAGCTCCACCCCCAAGTCCCACCCGGCCTGGTTTTGAGATGATTGGAGGGGTGGGGGGGGTTGGGGGCGGCAGTGAACGGAAGATGTGCCCAGCGCTTGGGACCAGGGCTCTGCCAAGCGCTGAGTACCTTGGGAACACGGTAAGCGCCACTGGCCAGCAGATGACAAGTCAAGTTTCTCCATTTCAGGGCCCGCTTCCAGCAGAGGCAAACGGAGGTTGTGTGGGGAGAGAGGAGCCTGGGCCAAGCCTGCCGAGGGCAACTAGCCGGCGCTCCCCTGCCCTCCTGGCCCGGGAGGATGGAGCCAGGAGTCCCCAGCTGTGGCCTTCCTGCCCCAGGCGACGTCTGCAGCCTGGGATAACATGGCCCCAAGTCACAAGAAATGAAATAAAATAAACTCCCAAATGACAAGATGTTTAAAGAAAAACTGCTTACTGAATTATTACCCTCAACTTTTAAAAAAAGAATAAAGCAAAAACGTCGGGATGACGCATTAATTTCTATTCGATGAGCGTCCTACGTGTTGAATGTCTGCCTGCTGAGGAGGCCGAGCCCGCCCACGGGTAGTGAGGAGAGGCCTCCGCTCAGAAAGCCAAGAGCTGGGCTACCCCGCAAAAGACACATTCAGGCACACTTACACAGACACACCGCAGCCAATGGCCCCCAGACCTGCGACTCCTCAGCCCCTCACAAATAAAAATCTGAAAAAGGAACCTTTTATTCCAGCCTTCCAGCCCCTGTAGCTAATGAACCGTCCCCTTCCAGAGTGTTGAAGATGAGTGTGAGGGGGGGAATGAAAAGCGTTATTAACCTTCTTCTAAACACAGATTTTTTTTATTTTTTTATTTTTTTTTTTTTGGCGAAACACATCGAAATGCTTCGTCCTACGTGCCAAATGCAATAAAGAAGCCCTAAGCCAGGGTAATGGTCAAGTAATGGCAAATAAACCGCCTTCCTAAACGGGGCCTCCGCAGGGCAAGCGCTTTTTTTCCCCTCCTCAAAAGCAGACTGAAATAAACAAATAAAATGCGTGTTTTAAGCAAAGCTTTGTGTTTTCATCTGAGCTTTTTAAAGGATAAAGGAAAACGCAAGTAGATGGGCATAGGGGCAGTGGAGGCTGGAACCTGGGCTTGCGGTTCTTCTGTACTGGGCTTACTAAAGGGAGGCGTTTTAAGCAGGAGAGGGAGAGTCGTCATCTACCTTACCTACTTCAGAGCCTCTTTTTAAACCAAGATCAAGTGTACAAGTAACAAGTGCCCCCCCTCCCCTCACTGGGGTCTTGCTAATCGCATCGCCTTCTGGGTCTTTACGAGACTTCTGCGTGGCCCGGTAGCTAAGGGGGGTTATTCGTTGCAACTCGTTCATTGCTGTGATTGAAACCCTGCCGGGTGTCACTTTGGAGAAGTAGGGTGGGGGGATTCCTTCGGTTTTCAGGCCCTAGACGCGCTAGGCAGACCCAACTTCACTTCTTTCCCATCACCAGAAGGAAATAGTTGCAACTGGCATTTCTGGCACGGCCCAGGTGCCGTCCTGGCCGCCCAAGAAAACGGCTGGGAAGCCTCACCCGGCTGCCAGAGGCTGCTTGGCTTTTAGTTTTCTTTTCTTAAAGGTGGGGATAAAAGCCACCATCTTTCGACAATACAAATGTCAGCCCTCTTGCTTTTCCCTTATTTTTTTTAATGTAATGGTTTGTTCCTCCCAAATGATTTGCAACGAATGTATCGATTTTAACTATTGTGTAAGAAAAAAACAGGTCCTGTAAGTCGGGAGTTAGGCTGTGCATTCATTCTGAGTTTAACTTCAGCGGTACTTTCAGGGTCTGTGGTCCCTGGTTTGGATCCTTGGAATCCTGTACCTTAGCCAAGATCGCGACAGGACTTGGCCACCAAAGAAATTTACAAAATACATGAAGAATAACAGTGGAAGTAACAACTGTTTCTAAGTGACTTGATTCCACTGTAGTGTTTACTTTTACAACAAGAAGGGTGGTTTTGTTTCTTAAAGTATGCTGGTCACACTGCCTCTTCCTAACCCAGAAAAGGAAAGAAACCCGGTGCCGACACAGCCACGAAGTTTTCGCTGGCTTCACAGCAGGGGTCAGCGACTATCTCCGCCCTGCGCTTGGAAACTCACGCACTACGCGGGGGAAGGAAATAGCGCTTCAAGATACAAAAATTCTTAGTTTTAATATTATTTCCTTCGTTACCCAGATTAGAACCGAAGAATTGCATAAAGCAGCGCTCCCGTCTGAAAGGCAGCCGTGTTGGCAACAGCTGGAGCAGCGCCAGCGGGAACCTGAGGCTTAGCAAGAAAAGTTTGTGAGAGTTCGCATCTAGTTATCAGAAAGCCGCGGCGGCATCCTTAGAAACACTAGAGACAAAATAAACGGGTCTCGCACTGGATGAATGACAAGTATCCTCAAATAGGAAGCCAGACTCGGTTTCTGGATGTTGAGTGGACTGTGCGTGCGGGAATGTTTGAATTCGGCAGCGAACAACTTGGTAATTAAAATAGCTGAAAAAGTTGCCCAAGAAAATTCGAACGGTTTTGTGTTCTGCTTTCACTTCGGCGGATACCAGGCAATGAGGCGCGCGAAGGGTTCGGCTTTCATTTCACAACTTAGGCAGAGTTGAAATCGGCTCTCAACCCCCCGCTTAGTCCCCGTAACCACACACACACACACACACACACACACACACACACACACACACAACCCTAACTAACCTTCAGTCGGAATTGAAGCCCACAGGCCTCCAAGCATATATGTACATTTATTCCTCCTCAGATGAAAATAAAGACATCGGCCCCATTAAACGCAAACAGGAAAAACAGGAGTTCCACTGGCGCGCTTTGACACTGTCGCAGCTAAGTGAAATGAACAATATCCAAAAGAGAAACAGATGGACTGATGGCCCGAAGAGTCCTATATATAGGTTGATCCCTGAGACCAGAGCGAAAGGAAACGTATTTGGGCGAGAGGGAGTGCTTGGGTGAGGACTGGAAGAAGCACTGGAAAGGCGCCTACGATGACAGCATCTCGCTGGGCTAGACCGCGGACTCTCACCGCCAAAGAAACCAAGACGCCCGGGATGCCGCTGCCTTCCGCGCGGCTGCGGCGGGGACACCAAAGGCGGGAAGGCTCGGGGCGTTACTTGGCTTTAAATATGCAGGGGTGGGGGAGACTAGGGGTTCACTTGGAAGAAGCATCCCACCCACCTATCTCTACGTCCTCTGATCCACACGCAAAACAATTAAGAGAATTATGTTTTCAGCGAGCGGGAGAGCGAACGGCGGCCTGTGCTTTGCCGAGGCTGCTGCAGCCCGCGTGCTGACACCTTGCGGAGGAGCGCTTTGAACTGCCTCGGATCGCTCCGGGACTCGGCACCGCCGGGTCCCCTTAGACTCGACGTAGAAGCATTTGGACAAATCCAGTCCCGTCGCCTATACGCCCGGCTGATGCTACCGATTTCTCGGACAGTGTCGGCTCGGCGGGCAATGCCGGCCGAAGCCACCCAACACTTCGGCGAGAAGCATGGGGGATGGGAGTCCCGTCGCCCCTGCCCCGAACTCAATCGCCCTCTTCCCGCGTGACCAAGGCCGCTCCACGCCGGGCAGGCAGGGGGCGCCGGGGAGGGTTAGTGACCCAAGACCTCGGCTGCGTCCAGAAACAGCGCGGGAGGCTCCGCCGCGCCCTCTCCGAGCCCAGTGTCCCCGCAGGCCGCCCCCTGGGGGTCACTCGGCGCCCTGCCAGCCTGGAGCTCGCGGGCCGGAGCGCGCCCTTTTGGCCTCCTCCTCCTCGGCGGCTGTCGCCGCTGGCTGCGCGCCCTCTACTCCGCGCCCTCCAGGCGCTCGCGGGGCCTCTTCTCTCCCCACCTGCCTGCGGCTCCGCGGGGCCGGTAGCTCGGCTCTGCCCGCGCCCCCACCCCCACCACACACACACACACACACACACACACACACACACACCCGGACTACAGCCTCCACCCTCGTCTCCCCCACTCCCCACCCCAAGTCCTCCCGCCGCGCCGCGCACACTGGAGAGCACGGCGGAGCGCACAGCGCCCACTACCGCAACAGCCGCTCGGCGCAGCCCGCCAGCCCGCGCAACTTCCAGCGGCCGCCTCGCAACTTTTCCCAACTCCACCACGGCTGCCCGCCGCCGCCGCCGCCACTGTAGCTCCCTCCGAGCCTTCCGCCCACCCCAAACCCCAGAAACAAACCGAGGCGCGAAAAGGCTCCTTTCCCCAGCCCGCCCCCCCCCATCCCCCGCTCCCCCTCCCACACCCGGGACTAGCTGGTTGGCCAGAGGCAACTCTCCTCCGCCTGGGGGGAAGGGGAGGGGAGGGGAGGGGGAGACTCTCGCAGCTCCTCTCCCCCACCCCCACCCCACCCACCCCACCCCTTCCCGCCCGCTCGCGCTCGCTCTCCTCCCTCCCACCCAGGTCTTTGCGGCCCCCACCCCCACCCCCACCCCGGGGTTGCCACAGCTGCTCCGCGCGCTGGGCTCCGGGGCTGCCCCGGCTCCTCTGGCGCCCAAACAAGGAGCTAGAGCGCGGGCGGCCGGCGCGGAGGCTGGGACCGGCAGGTTGCTGGAGCGGCTCTGCGCCTGCCCTCCGCCCGGGGCCCCGGCGCGAGAGGCAGCCCCGCGCTCCCTCCCGGAGCGCTGTAGACAGATATGCAAGATGGCAGAGGAGGGGGAAATCCAGTAGAAAAGGGATATTGCACCTACTTGTGGCCAGTTTCCTTGCCCTGCCTTTGGATCTCATGCTGTGCCCAGTCCTGCAGCCGCTGGTGTGTGGTTGGGGTTTTTTTTTCTTGGATCTTTTCCTTCTTTTGCTCTCCCTCTCGCTCCCTCCCTCCCTCCCTCTCTCTCTCTCTCTCTCCCCCTCTCCCTCTCTCTCTCACACACACACACTCTCTCTCTCTCTCTTACACACACTCACTCTCTTTCTCTCTTTCACTCTCTCTCCCTCACTCTCTCCCTTTCTCTCAATCCACACTCGCTATCTCTCCAGCATTGTCAGTTTGGACACCTTCGCACATGCGCGCTAGACGCCCCTCCAACATCTCAGCGCCGCCAAAAAAAGTTTGGAGCGATTTATCACTTTGATTTGGAGATCTTGTCAGATGGCAATCGCCGAGGAGGCGGAGAAAGGGAGCCACGGGGAGGGCGGCGGGGGGCGGGGAACCAGCGCTGGGAGTCGGAGGGGAGCAGACACCTCGCCCAGGAAAAAAAAAAAAAAAAAAGGACCGAAAAGACTCGGGCAAAAGGTTGATTTCGTGTTGGAATCACCAATAAGCCTGTATCATTACTATTATTGTTTTTCCCACCATCAAATGCAGGACATTTTCTGTACGGTCCTTGGGGGAAAAGCAAGGAGTGGGGGGAGGGGAGGAGGCTTTTAAAAATCTTTCCCACACTAAAGAACCAGAAGGACCGGACTCGGCGAGCGATCCAGGAGAAAGTGAGAATCATCCTGAACTTCGGGAAATCTGCTGCGGCTACTACTGCTACTGAAGCTATTGCGGCTTCTGCTTTCAGAGCTGAAAGCAGAATAAATAACTGCTTCTTCCTTGATTTTAGGTGTAATGCTATTACTTCCTGCCATCCTTGGAACATGTCAGTTGGTTGGTCTATTCCCACCAAGTAATAATGATCACCCTTGATTCCCAGCTCCGGGAACCTTGGGCATTTGACATCCAAGACCTTCTTTCTGCCTTCCCTGAGGTCGGCTGTCACCTTCCGGCCTCCCCCACCGCTGCCCCTGTCGCCTCCTGCTGTAGCTCAGCCTGTCTGCCATTTCACTCTTCGCTTAAACCCACGACCTCCCGGGTCATAAGAAAGAAGAGATGGGAGACAGATTCCCCCACCACCACTTTTTAAGAAATATATTGTTGAAAAATTGCTTTAATTACAGGATTTACCAAAGAATTGGGCACGCAGAAATGGGGACCTCTTAAAGGAGCTAGCTGTGTTTAAGGTATGAATAAATCCCGAGTATGTGTGAATTTTCTCTTGGTACAACCTCCTTACCCTAAACAGTTTTCTTCAATACCTTCCATGAGCTGTTTACGTCCTCATTAATATCTGTTGCAAATCCTGCCAGACACCATAAAAGAATATCACAATTTTTTTCTCTGTGCTACAGTGATACATCCTTGATGTTCAAGTTAAGGAAAGAAAAAAGAATAGCAGATTCTGGGCATGAGTTTGGCTAAGGCAGGGTAGGGGAAGGAAGATAACTGAGATGCCCAATTGTACCTGTTGTCATTTACTGTCAAAACTAGGAACAGATAGCAAGGTTCAACCCCAAAGGGTACTATCCATCAATGGCTCGCAAATATCTTTATTCCAGAAAATTTAAATTTGAAAGATTCAGTTTGGTAAGGATGCCCATCACTTCTCTTTCTCCAGAGCTGTGTAATTCTGGGAGCATTTGGCTGTAAGTACAGGTCCCTGGAGAATCAAGCTACAAGACCCAGGGGAGACAGATGTGTAATGCTGAAATGTGAGGTAGGGGAGGGGGGAGATGGAACAGGGTGATGAAAAAATTACACAGAGTAGGAGTAAAACAGTTTCCAAGAGAGAAGACTCTGGTGTCCACACACATGGGCACAAGAGAACTCTATCATTCCCTCTGAAGTAAAGAGGCAAGTTTGGGTGGGGGTGTTTCCATTCCTTCTACAATTTCTGCTGCCCTCTGCATACAGGTGGTGTGCTCACATTTGGCCCATGCAAAATGACCAGGCACTTCAGCATTGTGAATTTGTCAATGCCAGAAGTCTATGACTGAGTTCACTAGTTTCCCTCAGTTTACACGAAGGCAAGTCTTCCCTCCAACCAGAAAAGGTCCTCAGAGGAAAAAGTGAAATGGGAGTTGAGAGCGTTCACCAAAGAAAGTAACATCTCTAGGGAGAGAAACACACTAGACTGACCAGCAAGAAGTTCATAGAAACTGCTTCTGATCAGTTTAAAGGACTCTCTGGGGACCCTCACCTAGGCCAGAGGATAGAGAGGCAGTCCAGAGGACCAAGCACCGCCCCCCACCCCCCCACCCCAGCTATCCAAACCTAAAGGTCTTTGACCTTCAGGAAGGGCGGTGGAGTCCGCTAAGGATGTAGGCAGGAGGAGGCTCTGCCTGAGAGGTTTCATTTCACCTTCTCACTCTGGGGAACTTAAAAAATAAACAAAAGAAGTTAACATTGCCCCTTGTACTTTTCTACTTAATTCCTTTTATCTCATGCCCGGGGTGGGGGGTGGAGGTCTATATTTGGGTCCCGTTGCAAAAAGGGGGGTAAGAGGAGTGATGGGCAATTTTATAGAAAATGAAGGGACCATGGAATCAAACCCAAGTAAAAACAAGACCCACATGTGAAGCTGCAGCCGTTGTTTCTGCTGAAAAATTATAAACCACAGCGGCGGACCAGGGGTTGGGGTGGGGGCTGTGAGAATTGGGTGGGATACAGAAAACTAAAGAAAATCAAAACTGATTTCCCCCCAACTTTAGAGATCTCTGTCGTGAAAGCCTTTCTAGAGGGCAGGGGGTGTGGGGAGTGAGGCGCGGTCAGGGCACACTCCCCTCCTGGTTTTTCAAATCCCTGGGGTTGAGTGGCTTCAGCGAATGGGTCTTCAGCCTGGTCTTTCCAAGAGTTTCTGGACACGAGCGAAGCCAACATATTCTAACTGAAATAATAAACACAAATTCCTCTGTGCCCTCGGGCCAAAGCACTGTGAAAAGATCAGGCATCATACTTGTGGTGGTTGTTTAATAAAAGTACTCACAGAATCATCGCTTTTGTTTTCAAACCTGAAAACTGGCTTTCTTTTCTTTTTTTTCTTATTTCTTTCCTTTATCGTGTGTTTTCTGCCCTGAGTGTTAATAAAAGAACTAACGTGCTAGTTCAAGTGTGTTTAAGCTGATGGAACAAATGCCAGCAGCCGCGGACCGCGCTCACCGCCTGCAGCGCCACTACCCCTGAGAGCCAACCCCGGCGGGTTCCCACTCCCCAGTACCCGGACCCCGTCAGGTCCACCTGTCCCAAGTCTCAGCCGTGAGACCCAACAGGTGACTTTCTGTTCAGCGGCCCCTGAGGTTCCCGACACCCTTTGACGTCCCGTCTAAGCTGTCGCTGGCCCAAGAGAAAAGAGGCCTCCAACAAGTTGTCGGAGCTGCCGTCGCTGCCTGCATCCGCACCGTCCGCCTTTCCCTCTCCTCCTGAAATTCGTTTCCGTAAGGGGCAGTAGACTGTGTCCCACGTTTTCTTGCGTTTCCTCCCACGGAAACGGGCATCCTGGAAACAGTGCGTCCTTGGAAAGTCGATGAGTTTACGGGCTGTTTGGATTTGCTTGTTTTATTACTGTCGTTTTTTTTCTTTCGGATTTTTTCTATAACAGAAGCAGAGAACACGAGCTGGGAGTTGGAGGAAAGATGGGTCGTTGAAGAAGAGAACAGAACAAGCATATCTCTTTTCCAGCTATGTTTCTTTAGTTAATGCTAGAAACAGCAAAGAACCGATTTTCAATAAATTACATGCAACAGGAAATTTTTCTTTGCTCGCACTATAATTGAACCAGCCCCACGGTATCTTTGAAAGAAAGTTTGAATTCTTTAAGGAGGTATTTCTTGGCCTATTGTCTTTGTGCAGTGAACTTTACATCTTGCTATTCAATCACAACCTATATTCTGCTGGCTACCAGCAAGATTAATTTAATCATTGTAATGCAATTATTAATACTGTTTACCCAACGCTGGGTTTCAGGTTGGCTGTTAAGAAATTAAACTCTCGCTGGGTGACCAGAGCTAGGCAGGGGTTTCTTCATGTTGAAATGAAACAGTCCTCTTTATTTAGTCTCAGAGCTCTAGCTTTCGGCCACCGGCTCAATTAGCCAAAATGGAAACAATTTTCATTCATTGCAATAACTCACTGTTCTTGAGATCGCTTTCAAAATATACACTTTATTATTATACGCTGACCTCCGTGGCGTGGAGTGGCAATAAAAGAAAGAGGCAGGGAGATCTATCTAGCCCCCTTGGGCTATAATTATTAGAAATTAATTGGGTTCAGGACCCTAGGTAGTCTAGCTAAATTAATAGCTTGTCTAGTGGTTAAAATCCGAATTTTTAGTCCACGGGAGAGAAAGAGAGAGAGCCACAGACATGAAATGCAGACCCAAGGGATGCCTGAGTTTACTTGCAAGACGCTCATCTATTAAATAGTGTCCAGAATACATTTGAGTTGGGGAGAGGGGCCCGGAGCAGGAGGGGGCGGGAACCAGAAGAAAGAAAGGAGCGAGATGGGGAGGGTGGCTACGACTGAGCTAAAAGGTCTCGAGTTGATTTTATTCGATTTTTCTTGTGTGCATTGTTTTCGGGAGGGGTTGCATTTAGGGGTTAAAATAAAAAATAAAGATCCCGTGTACTCGGAGCTGTCGTGCAGGAGTAAAAGTGAAAAGGCAGCCTTAGGCAAAAGGAAATTACTGCGAGCCTGCGTGACCTTTCAGGGAGGTAATCAATCAAGTGATCAACAGGGATATTTATCATCGCTATATAGGACTACTTCGCCCTGCACGGGCGGGGGTGGGGTGGCGAGAGGAGGGTGGAGACGCGTGCACACACGCACACACACACACACATACACACATATAATCACAAAAGTTTGGACAAACCCGATTAAGTCTCAAGACAGAGAACGTGGGCTTTAATAGATGTTAGATTGTCCCTTTAGTCTGGGAGAAACACAGCCTCATATACCCACGCAGGGGGAAATGCGCACATCCCCGCTGCAGTGGCTGTGTGAAGGTGTTAAGTTGAAAGCGTCCACTGAGCTTTGCCCAGAAAGGAAAGCTCTCGGTGATTAGAGCGCTGGAAGGGCGGGCGAGGCGCGGGTCTAGCTTGGTTTCATTGACCTGCGGGGGAAGGGGCGCCACCGGCCGCAGGGGGCGCGGGAGGCGGGCACCCCTCTCCGCGGCGCGCGGACGTCGGGTTAGCGCACCCAGGCAGCCTCCTCTTCCTGCGAAATCCTCGCGCTGCCCCAGGGAGAGGGGGTGGCGCGCTCCGAGCCAGCCCGCTCCGGCGAGCACGCGCTGCGGGGCTCCGGCGGCCGCGCGTTTTCTGCCCAGTTACCTTCTCTACCTTGTAAAACTCGCCGTTTTGTAAATTGCGTTTTCGGTCCTGGATTTCTTAGCAAATCGTTAGATTTTACAATCCTGCTCCTACTCTCTGGTCGTTCAACACCCCCTCCCCAATGTCAGACGTGTACGTAGGGGAAGAGGGGGTGCGAGGTGGCTGACTTTTCTATAATGATAATGATATTAAATAGTAGACTTCAAATCTAGGCCCCCGAGACCCTTGCCCAGCTCGGGGACTGTAATCAGCAGTTCTTGAGAGAGAAGGTCGGGCTGATTACTGGCCCTCGAGGCTGAGAACTATTTCCCGACGGGTTTATGAAACACAGGTTGGGGTGATGCGCGCCACCTCCCAGGTAGCTTGCCGCCGCTCCCGCGGTGTGGGAATGTGGGGCCGCGCCAGGGCCCCGCTGGTTGGCACCAGATGCGGAGCTCGCGCTCCCCCGCCCGTCGCTCCCGCCGCCCTCTCCGGGATCGAAACGGCCTGATCCCGCACAGCCTTAGTCTGCGGCGCCCCCGCCTGGCTTCCCCGGCTGCCGCAGCTACGGGTGAGCCCGCTGCGTCGGGCTCCAGCTGTGCACAGTAGCCGCCAGGGCGTGGGGGTGGGAAACAGCTGGAGCGCCCCGGGGAAGCGTGTGTTGGGGTGGAAAGAAACCCAGCAAGGAGGATTATGAGGCGATCAACTCCTGGAGTTGCTACCGGTTTAGGATCAGGAGGAGCAGCTTCGGGGGGCACAAATCTCTGCCGGTGGAACAGGAGCTCCGGAGAGAAACCAGAGTACTGGTACGCGATGCCCCGGAGAAGTTTGCAACTCCTTAGGTCCCTTCTGAAAGAAGACTATGCCAGAGGAGTGCGCCTCAAAGTTAAAAGTGCATGTAACCCCCGCCCTGGGGATCTTGTTTAAAAACGCATTCTGATTCAGTTAAGTCTAGAGTAAGACCCAGGCAGTTTGCATTCCTAACACACTCCCAGGTGAAGCGGGTTCTCCTACAAGTGTGGCCCGCGGACCAGCAACAACAAGCGTAACCTGAACTTTATTAGAAATGCAGAATCTCAGGTCTCAACCCAGACTTACTAAATCGAAATCAACATTTTAACAGGTTGAACATTTTAAGTTGGAGAAGCACTGCTCTAGAATGTTCCTGGCCGGGTTTTCTTTCACCTGTCTTGGATCATGACACCTCTGTGATAACCTCATTTTAAATCCTGATTTCTGCCTTGGTCACGGGGAGCGGGCGCAGTGAATGAACTTCTACCATTAAAGCCTGCAACTCCTCTGGCCCCCGTCTGCCACCAGCAAGGCCTTCCGGGATCCTGGTCTGACTGACAGCCGCCTCCACTTCCCACTCACCCGCACCCCCAGCCTTTTGCTGTCAAGTATATGACATGTATTTCTCCCTCCTTAGATTAGAGTTCTTTGTTTACACGTCTTCCTTCCCGTCTCAGCTGTAGGCTTCTTGAAGGAGACCATGCCTATCTTCTCTAAGCTTTGTTTTCTCACTCTAACGTGGAGTTAGTGTATGGAAATTTCGTGTGAACTGTGAAGCTGAAACAACTGCTATCTCTTTTTCTCAACCCCCCTTCCCATAGGCTAGCACAATGCTTTACATCACGAGGCACTTAATTTGTTGTTGTCTCTCTCTGGAAAGTCCTGGAACTCACACATCTGATATCCTGAGCCCAGATTACAGCAAAATTTAAAGCTTTTTGTGTAAGCCCTTGAGTTCTAGTTTTCTCTTCTATAGAATTCTCTAGAGAAAGACATCTTAATCTGGGATAGAAAGATTTCAGAGAATTGTGTAAAGTCTTCATATTCTAATTTTGTGACTCAGAGAGTTGATACTGAAGCCTGGATATCTCAGCATTCTAAGTGGTGAATACCTGAAGGTTGAGATGTTCAAGGGTTAAAAGCTAGGTTTTGTAAAACAAAATTAAGTGAGTCCTTTTTTAGGGTCTGCAAAAGAGACAAATACCATCAAAGATCTTGGAACTCTTTTGGAAACTGTGGTTGCCGTCTTTAGGAAAAGATGGCAGTGTTCGGATTTCAGGATTGTTGTAAATTAGACAAACTCTGGGCGAGCAAAATAGCATTCCAAGACCTTAAGAATCAAACCTTTGAAAGTTCAAATCCCAGTCCTACCTTTACCAGCTCTGTAACTTTAAGCAAGTTATTGAATGTCTGAGTCCTCGTCTTCTCCTGTATAATGAGGACAATTGTGTATATCTTGCAAAATCATTGCAAAGATTAAAGATAATGTTTACAAAGTGTTTAGTATTTAGTGCCTGCTACCTAGTAGAAATTTAACAAATGGGGCTATAAGAAATCTAAGTTCTAACATTTGTAATTTGGCATAATGATAAGGCTTATGTCAAGTGTGTGTGTGTGTGTGTGTGTGTCCAGGAGTCTTGGACACTGCCCTTCCCATTCCCATTTGGAGTGAGAGTTTTTTTCCTTTGCTCAACAAACTATTCTCTCAAATAGCTGAAACCCAAGGCCTTTGATATATAAAATCTGGCTGGTGCCACTAGATCTCAACATTGCAGTTTGAACAGGCACCAATGTGTGTATGGCTGGATTTTTAGCTACATATTTTTAATGGTTTCTTGTGTACTTATGCCTGCTCTCTATATGAAAAGTGAAAAAAGCGAAAGTGTTAGTTGCTCAGTCATGTCCAACTCTTTGCGACTCCATGGACTGTAGCCCGCCAGGCTTTTCTGTCCATGGGATTCTCCAGGCAAGAATACTGGATTGGGTAACCGTTCCCTTCTCCAGGGGATATTACTGATGCAGAGATCAAACTCTGGTCTCCTGCATTGCAGTCAGAGTATTTACCATCTGAGCCGCTATATGAATCAGGGTTATACCCAACAGCTCATCCCAAACTCAGCCCTGACCATCTCCCAGACAGCTTGAGGCAGCAGAATCTGGGCCATGGTGATGATAGCCCCTGAGACTCACTGACAGGAACGTTGCTCCTCCCCTAGCCGTGTGATTGCAAGTCTTTCAGAAAAGTAGCTACAAAGTCATCACTTGAAGATGTCTAGTATATCTAGTAACCATAGTGTCTCCCTGTGAGATCAAAGCCACACAGACAATTTGAATAGAGAGGTTTTTAAGAGGATTAGTAAGTGCTTTTTTTTAATTGTTTACTTGATTTCTTGTTTGTTTATTGTTTTGAAATTTTGGTTTTTATGAATATAGTTGTTACCCTAACTATCAACACACGAAACTAATTGACAGTCTAGATCGCTGCCAGAAAATAAAAGACCTGTGAAATTTACACATGCGGTACTTTAAAATTCTTTACTCAAACAAATGATTACGGTTGACATGAGAAAATATAGACATCATCAAAGTACATTAATTTACTTAATGTACTTTTAAACTTATAGATATAGCAGATTTTCCACATCTTTTAAAGCACAAACTATAGGACCCATGCTGAGACAGCTTATAGAGAAGACTGCTTGTAACAAGATCCTCAGTACTCAGTAACTTAATTCCCTTGACTTGGGTCCAAGGCAGTCCTGGCTACCCTCAAACTCAGCTATAGAGTGAACACCCTTAGCCATGACAGAGTGTGATACAGGTGTGCCCTGCTTTATGAAAAGCCACATCACAATGTGATTATTCGCTCCATGCTATTTTATTAAATAATGAGTTCCCATGGGACATTTAAAATATGATTTGACTTACAAAAATTTGATTTATACTCACTTTTCCCAGAAACATACCTATGAAGGTAAAGTTCCATTTTTTTAAATGATGATGCATGTCCCTTAGCAAATGTTTTATAAGCAGTCCATTTTCAAAGGTTAAGACAAGGAAGCATACCACAATTCTGAGACAGGAGAAGAAAGAATTTCTGTATAGAAAGTCAATTGTACACAGAAGAAACTAGGAACTGATCTGTTGAATTATCTATTTTGAGGGCTCATGCAGATATACTGGAAGTCTGACTCATGATAGGATTCAGTCTAAAAATGTTTCAGAAAACACAGTGCTCTTGTATTGGGTTTTAAAACAAAAATTTCCAAATCAACTCTATAAACACTCTTGAAAATACTTTTCAACACTGGGGAAGAATTTTCTGTTGCATAGAGAAACTCGAGAATAATTCTAAGCTTGGTCTACACTTATTCCCAGGTAGAATAGTCTGTGGGTAAAAATATTACCATCCATCTCATATCCAGGTTTTCACCTAGCTAGTTGACATCGAACTTGGAATTCTGAAGCTGGATACATTGATACATGCATACATTGACACATCATGACATTGGCATTGTTAAAGGCTCTGGGAGACAGATTTCTTTTCTACCTGGGATGGAAGCACCAGTGCAGAGCAATCAAGATAGTAAATGCTGTCAATATTTTGATGCTTTTGCTTCTGTTGCATTACTGTTAGGCTGAGATTTTAACAACGGTTGAGTTTAAACCTCTATTGATCAACAATCATGAAGATTTCTCCACTTGACTAAATGGGCAATCTAGGGCTTGGTTCCACTTGTGTCTCCCCCCACCCCCACCCCTGGGAAGGTGCAACCTGTAGTCGTAGAGCATAGACTCTTTAGCTGTAAGAACTACCTTTCCTAATTCACCCTACACACCACTGCCTCATTAATCTTCCTACAGCACAGTTCTGAAAATATCACTCTACTACTCAGAATCATCAAGAACTCTTAGTTATTATTTTTGAGATAAAGCCCCAAAGTTTTGCTTTTCATTCAAAGGTATTTTAAATAGAGGAACAAGCAAGAGAGATGGGAAAGCATGAGATATGCACCAGACGTATTAAGAATCTTATTCTGGGGGCAAAAAAAAAAAGAATCTTACTATGCCTGAGTTATGGGATTCAAGGAGAGACTTCATAGGTTCAGAAAGATAAGTTAGGCATATGCCATGGAGGGCTTATAACGAAAGGCAAAAATTGGGGGCTTTGTCTTGAAAATAATTGAATGATTTTGAAGATTCTGGTTAACATGACGGTGTTATTAAAACTGTGCTTTAGGAAGAATTAAGCAGGCAATGGTGTGGGAGGGATTACATTTCCTCTTAACATGTTCAATCTACCTATCTTTGAGATCCAAGATAAACATCACTGCCTCCAATAAACTGTTGATATATTTCTCCAAACTGGAAGAAATCTCTTCCCATTGCCAACCTCCTTTAGCACTTTTTCCTTGCATGTTGTTTTGTCTGTCCCTCTATGATCTCTTGTAATGGATTGTAAATTCCTTGAGGGATATTTGTATCTAACACTTCTTGTCCTCCAGTGTTAAAGTACATCTTGCTAAGAACTAGCAGCTCTTTCTAAGTCTAAGAGCTTCAGTTTTTCAACAATTCATGAAAATGCTCAGCAGTTACTATTTTTGATCAGCCACTCCTTCAGTCTCTCAACTTGTTCTTTCTTGTTCTCTAATTAGATACTTTTGTGCTATCTTCCATGTTTCTTCACCTTTCTTTCATAAATTCTCCTTATCTCTCTGTGCTTAATTCTGAATCATTTCCTCAAATTTATATACAAGTTCTTTAATTCTCTCTTTATCTGTATCTAAGGTCCATCTAGTCAAGGCTATGGTTTTTCCAGCAGTCATGTATAGATGTGAGAGTTGGACTATAAAGAAAGCTGAGAACAGAAGAATTGATGCTTTTGAACTGTGGTGTTGGAGAAGACTCTTGAGAGTCCCTTGGACTGCAAGGAGATCCAACCAGTCCATCCTAAAGGAGATCAGTCCTGGGGTTCACTGGAGGGACTGATGTTGAAGCTGAAACTCCAATACTTTGGCCACCTGATGCGAAGAGCTGACTCATTGGAAAAGACCCTGATGCTGGGAAAGATTGAGAGAAGGAGGAGAAGGGAATGACAGAGGATGAGATGGTTGGATAGCATCACCGACTCAATGGACATGGGTTTGGATAAACTCTGGTAGTTGGTGATGGACAGGGAGGCCTGGAGTGCTGTGGTCCATGGGGTCGCAAAGAGTAGGACATGACTGAGCGACTGAACTGAGCTGAACTGAACCAGCTATTTAAACTGTCATTAATTTTTTTCCATCTCAATTATTTTTTCTATAACTTATATAAGTCTCTCCAAATATGTGCCCATTGCCTTTTCACATTGCTTTATTGCCTTATTTTCAAACTCAACATTAAGTTTTTAAACATTTCAAGTATATTTGTTTTATCTAGCTTTTATTATCTGAAGTTTCTAGAGATCTAATCCTGCTGTTTGTTGTATCTACTTACCTTTGCTCAGATAGATTGCTTTCCTTTTTTAGAATTATAGATTTTTAGTTCACCTTCAGCAGCCTTTATCTGTGGGAATCATACTTAAAATTACTTGAAGTCTTATCTTTCCAGAATGTTTTTTTATTTGCTTTATCAGAGACCCAAGGATATCATCAATTTTTTAATTTTACCAGCCTGAGATTTTTTCAAACTATGGAGGAAGTGTAATTAGAACCTCAGACATAAGTGATAGTATGCCTGTTGGGAAGAATTATCAGGGGAGACTTTTCATTTTAACCCAAGGGCCAGATGAGATAGAAGCTTCCTTGATTTTTCTGGACCAGACTTTCCCTGGTAGTATAACTCTCTGAGATCCAGCTTCATGCACAGGTATCATTTCTAACTCATATTAGACAGAACTTTATGTCCTGATTCTATGAAGGTTTTGCAACTTAAGCCCAGAGTTCTCAAAGTTGTTGGCTCCCCATCCCCCAACACAGACTGCCAAGATTCTTATCCACTCTTATATTCAGCCTCAAGGAGTTCCCTTTCTTTCTTTCAAGCACATTTATTAGTTATTAAGCCAAATGCTTCAGTGATTTAGGAAGGGAGGGATTGCAGATTATTTAGTCCATAAAAATACTGGGTTGTCTAGACTTGAAAATACTTGTGGTGGTTTACTGTTAGTGAATTTCAGTTTCAATATTTTTTCTTGAATTTTTCTTTTCAAAAGAAATGTCTGGGTCCCAAAACAAATGTAGAACCAAACATCACTTATAAGTAGAATCACAAAAAACAGCCTGTTTTTGATCAGTTTAAAATCTCTCATACCACTTCCTTGATCTGGCCATTTCAAAATCATTCAGCCTTCAAATGCCATCTCAACCTTCTCTCTAATGCTTTCATAATAATAGTAATAATAATTACAAAACAGTAACAACTATTTCTTAAGTGATTACTCTGTGTTAAGCTGTACACCGAGTCTTTGTATATGTCACTTTACTTTCTAAGTAACCCTACCACATTTTTAACCTCATTATAAAGGTGAGCAAACTGTTGTTCCTAAAAGTTAAGTGACTTGTTCAAGGTGACTTAGCTAGTGTTAAGTTGAACCATATGAAATTACTGATATTCAATGGATTTTTAGCCACAGAAAAAGCATTTTTACATGATTCAGTACAAAAATAGGGCAAAGATGGAATTCAAATTCAGATCTAATTTCTAATTTAATTTTATTTCCCCTGAACAGCATAGCCTCTCTATTATATTAATTACTCCTTCCTCTAGGCAACTACGACTCTCATACCATATTCTTTTTATTTTTATTATTTATTTGGCTGTACTGAGTCTTGGGCTTCCCAAGTGGTGGCACTAGTGGTAAAACAAAAACAAACAAAAAAACCCATCTGCCAGTGCAGGTAGATCGTCAGAGACATGGAGTCATAAGAGATCTCTGAGTGGGGAACATCCCTTGGAGGAGGGCATGGAAACCCACTCCAATATTTTTGCCTGGAGAATCCCATGCACAGAGGAGCCTAGTGGGCTGTAGTCCATAGGGTCTCAAAGAGTTGAACACAACTGAAGCAACTTAGCACGCATGCATGCACACTGGGTCTTAGATGCAGCATGCGAGATATTTGGCTGTGGCACACAAATTCTTAGGTGAGGCATATGGGATCTAGTTCCCTGACCAGGGATTGAACCTGGGCCCCCTTGCATTGGGAGAACAGAGCCTTAACCACCGGACCACCAGGGAAGTCCTGTCATACCGTCTGTCTTGATTCACTTTCTTCACTTGACCTTCACTTACAATGATGTACGTTCACCTGTGTTCTCCAGTAGATTGTAAACCCTTGAGGGCTGTGCCTTAGTTTTCCATCCCCAGTGCTTAGCACAAGTCTTCAATATTTTTTATTTAAATTAAAAACTGAAGTATTCAGTCACTGGTCCATATTTGTGTGCAGTTGATCTGCTCCTGAGATTTTCCTTTTATCTCATTTTCTCTTAATAGACATTTTTAAATAATATGGTCCCCTAACTTCCCTGGTGGCACAATGAGTAAGAATCCACCTGCCAACGTAGGGGACACAGGTTGGATCCCCGGTCCGGGAAGACTCCCATGCCATGGAGCAACTAAGCCCGTGTGCCGCGACTCCTGAAGCCCACACGCCTAGAGACTGCTCCGCAACGAGAGAAGCCACGGTAAGGAGCAGCCCCCCCACCACAGTGACGACTTGCCCTGGCTCGCAGCAACTACAGAAAGCCCACGCAAAGCAAGAAGGCCCCCCAAAATAAATAAAATATGGTCCCTAATCTTTTGACATTCTCGTCAAGAAGTGGTGTCTGTGCCTCCCTTCCATGAATCCAGGCAGGTCTACGACTGCTTCAACCAACAGAGAGAAGTAATGTTACGTGAGTCCCAGGGCCGAGCTGTAACAGCCCAGGCAGCATCTGCCTAACTGTCCTGGAACATTCGCTCTCTGAATGCTTCCAGTTGGATGCTGTCCCTCAGAACCCAGTGGCCACACCGTGAGGAACCCAGTCCACCATAGGTTCTCTGGTCAACAGTCCCAGCTGAGATAAGCCTTTGAGTTATCCCAGCCCAGGTGCCAGGCAGGTGAGTGAATAAGTCCCTGGATGATTCCAGCCCCCAGCTCTTTGGGACACCTCCAGTCATTTGCTGAGGTCCCAGAGGAAGCAGAGACAAGACCTCCCTCTCTGTCCTGCCTGGATTCCTGACCCCCACACACTGTGAACATAATGAAATTATTACTGCTCCACACCACTACATTTGGGGTGGTTTGTTGTGCAGCAGTAAGTAACTAGAACACTGCCTTCATCCGGCCTGTCTGCTCTGAATAGCTGTAGCCTGGTCAGTACGGAACCCTCTAGCGTTTGGGCTGCTATAGGGCGCTCCTTTCTCCTAATAATAAAGGTCTGTGGTGGGCAGCTGCTGCCATATCCAGAATCAAAAGTGTGCTCCACATCTGCATATTTATATATATAATCATCTAGGTATGTTGTTCAGTCGTGTCCAACTCTGCAACCCCATGGACTGTAGCACGCCAGGCCTCCCTGTCCCTCACCATCTAGATATAGATATTTTTTTTAATTATTAAAGCCTGGTCTCAGCCATCCTAAAACAAAATAAAGTATCAATCAGAACTCAAGATATCAGCACTGCTCGGTGCTGTAGTGTTTACAATAGTCAAGATCTGGAAACAACTTAAGTGCCCATTAATGGATGAATGGAAAGATGTGATTTTATATATAGTGGAATGCTACACAGTCATAGAATAAAAAGATGAAATCTTGCCATTGGTGACAACATGGATAGACCTTGAGAGTATTGCATGCATGCATGCTAAGTCGCTTCAGCCATGTCCTGACTCTGTGCAACACTATGAACTCTAGCCCACCGGGCTCCTCTGTCCATGGATTCTTGAGGCAAGAATAACAGAGTGGATTGCCATGCCTTTCTCCAGAGGATCTTCCCTACCCAGGGATCAAACTCATGTCTCCTGTGGCTCCTGCCTTGCAGGTGAAATCTTTACTGCTGAACCACAAGGGAGCCCCTTGAGAGTATTATGTTTAGTGAAATAAGTCAGATGGAGAAAGACAAATACCATATGATTTCACTCAAATATAGAAAACAAACAAAATAAGCGAACAAACCAAGCCAAGCAAAAACACTTAGATACAGAGATTTGTGTAGTGGTTACCAGAGGGGACAGAGCAGGAGAAGGATGAAATAGGTGTAAGGGATCAACTGTATGGTGATGCATGGAAACTAAATTTTTGATGATAAACACACTACAGTGTATACAGAAGTAGAAACATAATGTTGTATACATGAAACTTATGTAATGTTATAAAGCAATGTTACCACAATTAAAAAAAAAATTTTTTTTTAACTGGAAAACAAAAGGCTTCTGGACAGGTTTTGAGCACTTGGCTATCCCCCTTCTGTCCTGGCCCAGTCCTGAACCCAACCTGGTTGGCTGAGAGCAGTGACCTCCCCATTAATCGTTGCCCCTCCCCTTTCTTGGGGCTGGACCTTACCTCTCCCATCCCTCACACTGATTCTGACAGGTGACCTAACCTACAGCAGCCCAGCCACTCACTGAAGCTAAGCCCTGCTGCCTCCTGAAAGCCGTGATGCCCACTCTTGTACAGGACTATTCAAGGATGGATTCTGGTCCAGGCCACCAGCCAAGCTTTGCCTACATGGATGTGGTAATTTGGATTCTGGCCCCTTCTTAGAAGGGGATAGCTCTTTCTTCACCCCCAGCCATTTTACTCAATTCGCCCCTTTTCCTTACCAGGATTTCTTAGGGAACAGCAGGGCTAGACCCATCCTGTTAATTGCAATTAGTATCTCTATGATCTTCACCCACAGATACGGAGGCAGAGTGAGCAATGTGAGGCAGTGACCACTAGGGGGCAGTTAGCTCTCCAGGCAAGTCCGGAGGAGGCATGTAGAACTCCTGGGGCTGCTGTGCTGGAGTTTCTGGCATCCAATCCCCAACATCAGGTTAAGAAGCAAGCCCGGACAGCCACTGGCTTTCCTCGGTTACTCCTGTGTTGTGGAGGGCCTTTCTTCTAGTTGTTATGTAAAGCATCCAAGCCTACTTTCCTGGTTCTCCCAGGGGACTGTATAAACTGCCTACTCTTCTTTTTTCAAATTGAAACATAGTTGACTGAGCATGCAGTCCCTCTCTCTGACTTACATTAGTTTCAGGTGCGGGTGCGAACCTGCTAAGCTGCTTCAGTCATGTCCGACTCTTTGTGACCCTATGGACTGGTGCCCACCAGGCTCCTCAGTCCGTGGGATCCTCCAGGCAAGAATACTGAAGTGGGATGCCATGCCCTCCTCCAGGAGATCTTCCATCAGGGATCGAACCTGACGCTCCTGCGTCTCCTGCATTGCAAGCAAATTCTTTCACCACTGAGCCACCAGGGAAGCCTCAGTTTCAGGAATATGGCATAGTAATTTGATTTTTTTATAGAATATGCTCCATACACAGTTATTATAAAATACTGACTATATTCCCTGTGTTGAACGTTACATCCTTGTAACTTTTTTTTTACCTAGTAATTTACACCTCTTAACTGTCTTCTTCTATCTTGCAACTTAACCCTACATCGTTCCCCTCTGGTAGCCACTAATTTCTTCTCTGTATCTGTGAGTCTGTTTCTGTTTTGTTATATTTGCTCATTTGTTTTATTTTTTTAGATCCCACTCACAAGTGAAAACACATGATATTTGTCTTTGACTTATTCCCAAGTTGTCACAAATGGCAAAATTTTGTTGTTTTTTATGGTGGGGTAATATTTACATCTTTATCCATTCATTTGCTGATGGACACAGGTTGTGATTAATATTCAGAAATCTATTGCATTCCTATATACTAAAAATGAACTATCAGAGAAATCGAGAAAATAATCCTATTTACAATAGAATCAAAGGAATAAAATACCTAGGAATAAATTTAACCAAGGAGGTGAAAGCCCTGTACTCTGAAAACCGTAAGACATTGATGAAGGAAACTGAAGATGATACAAATAAATGGAAAGATGTCCCACATTCATGGGTTGGAAAAATTAGTATTGTTAAATAAGTCATATTACCCAAACCAATCTTCAGATTTAATAGTGCTATTGCTGTTTAGTCACTAAGTCATGTCTGACTCTGCGACCGCAAGGACTGCCGCCTGCTAGGCTCCTCTGTCCACGGGATTTCCCAGGCAAGAATACTGGAGTGGGTTGCCATTTCTTTCTCCAGGGGTTCATCCCAACCGAGGGATCAAACCTGACTCTCCTGCATTGCAAGCAGATTCTTTACCACTGAGCCACCAGGGAAGCCTAGATACTAACTTTCAATAAAATCTTTTTGCTTAAATTAGCCAGAATGGATTATTTTGCCTGGAATTAAGATCATTGAATTTACTATCTTCCAACATCTTGTGACCTTTAAATCATTCAGAAAATCCCAGAGCCATAGATTTTATTTAATTTTGTTTCGTAGATCCTGATGGAGAGTACTATTAGCATTGAAGATCTACCATGAGCCCTATAGTGGTAGGAGAAAATTAGCAATACCATGCAGTAATGTTAAAAATAACAATCAATCAATCAGCTATGACATATTCATATTTACTTTCAGTAAAAGCTTTAATGTTAATATTGATAATGTTAAGCAATAAAAGTCTCATTATTGGTAAAAAAAAAAATGCTTTAACTCTTAAAAACAAATTTATGGTTTACTTTAAAACTTTCATCTTTATTTTCCTTTTGACATTTCTGTTGTGGAGGAAATGTTTTATAAGGGATATATTTTACAGTAATGCGTATGTAATTTTTGTTCTGGGGGGTTTGGTTTTGGTTTGTTTTTGGCCACACCAAGCAGCTTGCAGAGATCTGAGTTCCCCTACCAGGGTTGCACCCTTGGCAGTGAAAGCACAGATCCCTAACCCCTGGACCTCCAGGGAATCTCCAATTTTTGAATACTTATTTTGGAAGTAGGTGGCAAAATATTTTTACTGATTAGTATGTATGATTAAAAAAAAAAAGTTTGCAAACCACTGCTCTCAATTTAATGTATTAATTGTTTTTTCTTTCATTTTTTTGTTTTTGATCATTTTTTTCATTTTTTAAAAATGAAGCATAGCTGATTTGCAATGTTTTGTTAGTTTCAGCTGTACACCAAAGTGATTCAGATTCTTTTTCACTATAGGTTTTCACAAGATATTGAATATAGTTCCTGGTGCTTATACAGTAGGTCCCTGGTGTTTATTTTATATATAGTAGTGTATATATGTTAATCACAAACTCTTAATTTATCCCTCCCTCTACATCAACATATTTATTCTTAAAGAGACCTTTAAAAATTAGATATTTTAGATGTTAAATTTTAATTTTAAATTAAATTTTAGATATCAAAAATATGTAATCTAGTAGTCTGTGAAATGTTCTGATGGCAGAAATCTTTCATTGAAGAAAGCCCCAATACCTAAAACAAACAATATTCTTGGTAGGGTTCCCCATCTGCTCCCTTCCTGAAGGGCTAAGAAAAGCACTATTTGCAGACCATTGATAATGCTAAACCTTTCTCTTTTTATAGATTAGGAAACTGAGACCCAGAAAGGAAATATCTTGACCAAGATGATTTTTCTATTTGATGACTGAACTGGAGCTCAATCCACATTTCCTGAATCTCTGTTTGGCCAAAAACCTTCCCACCACATTACATGACTTCATTGAAATGCTAGATTCAAGGAAGTTTCATGAGGCTTTCTAATTTGTGTTTCTTCTCTGGTTCTGAGATGTTGAAAAATGTTTGCCAGGGTCCTGGGTGTATTTGAGAAACTGGAGAGACCCACCCACCCCACCACCCTCACTTGTACTTCCTCTAAATGATTATCATGTAAAAACAGTTTTAATATGTTCACCATGCATTTTGTTTCTGCTTCTTTTATCCCGTTGGCTTTATTCAAAAGAATCTGGTTTGAATGCTCAGCCAAACACTTTGAAAAGATCCAATCACAGTCACTCTGTCATCAGATAGAAGCACAGCATCACCCGAACCTCTGGGTTTCTTGTTCACACATGTGGATTCTAACCAGCAAAGGAAGAAGCTGTAGCAACTCCAAGCAAATACCTCTGAACTTTACTGAGATTGATAACAATGGTAATAAAAATAGTCTTTTCCATGATGAACACTACCAGTAAGTCAACAGTTAAAAAGGGATCATTTTTAGAGTAACCAATGCATTAGCTCTTGTCAATGAGATTTCTTTTGGCAGTAATATATTCTGGGGATTAAGTTAAACCAAATGTTTGTAACAACGGCAATGTAGTCATGTTAACAGTTAGGATTATCATCTTGGTGGATATTTACTGTAGTTACATTCAAATTTACCCTTTATTTTACCCCTCTGGACACTGTTTGATCATTTTCATCTCCTTTTGATAAATTCCATTTTAGATTAAAACCAACAGAAAGCATCCTTTAACATTTTAAAAGCCTTGCCGTTTATTTTCTTTTAAAATGTTTATACTTTTTTTCCCCCCTTTGAGCTGCTGCTCACCCTGCTGCCTTCACAGTGATGAGGGTAAGCTGTGCAAGCCCTGCTTGAGAAAGTTCTTTAAGTTCCTTGGCCACATTTGACACTACTTGGTGCTCTTAACTTTCAAACCCAGCCATAGCTGAACACCACATGCATCTTTCCTCGTTTCCCTTTGATGTCACATCTGTCTCCTGCCACTTGGTCGCTTCATGGCAGTGCAGGTAAGAGGCCCCATGTTTGCCTCTGTAAACTAGGCAACTTAGCTCTCTGGTTGCTGTGCTTAGAGGGAGCTGGTGTAGAAAGCCCCATCTGTAGATGACTTTACCTGCAGCTAGCCTTCTGTTGCCTCCTGGGGCCCTGGCCAACTCCTGGGTGCAAAACTCAACAAGACAAGGAACTTTCTCAAAAGCACTTTGCTGCTTACAGGACTGTTTCTGAAATTGTTCTGTCATAATATTTTTGTTGACTGGTATTTTAAAAATTCTTTGTAGCTCATTAGGCCGTGACACCTTGTCATGTTTTTAGTCCATAAAACGGGTGGAGTGTAACAGGGAATTTACCCTTTCAGTGGCTTTGCCGTTGTTCTGTTTTACTGCTTTCAAACATATACACACAAGGGTGATGTTTAGTTCTCCACACTGAAAGAGAAGAGGGAAGCCCATGAGCCCCCTCAGACTGCCTGTGACCCAGGTGCTTTGAGAGACCCTCCCAGAGCTGTGCTGTGCTGGTGGGTGTGACGGTCACTCTCTCAGGCCACCTCACCACAATGAGCGCAGAGAACCCCAGGACCAATGCTTGCAACAATGGCAATGTCCTCATGTTAACAGTTAGGATTATTGTCCCAGTGAATACTCACTGTGAAGTGAAGTTGCTCAGTCGTGTCTGACTCTTCGCAACCCATGGACTAATGTAGCCTACCAAGCTCCTCAGTTCATGGGATTCTCCAGGCAAGAATCCTGGAGTGGGTTGCCATTTCCTTCTCCAGGGGATCTTCCCGACCCAGGGATCGAACCCACATCTCCCGCATTGTAGGCAGATGCTTTAACCTCTGAGCCACCAGGGAAACCCGAATACTCACTGTAGTGACATGCAAATTTATCCTTCTGGACACTGTTTGACCAGAGGAGTAGGAAAACTTTGTTCTTTCCCGGGTTGTTCCCAGGCCACCATGCAACCACGAGTTGTTCAGTGGTTGTTCAGCCCTCTTTCCACTAACCACTCAGTCCCCAAGTGTGAAGTGATGGTCCATCTTCCTGTGACTCAGTGGTTTTTAACCAGAACTGCACCTAAATCACCTACAAAGCTCTTGGGGAATTCCCGGGTGGTCCAGTGGTTAGGACTCTGCACTTTCACTGCAAGGGATCAGGGTCCAATCCCTGGTTGGGGAGCTAAGATGTCACATGCAGAGTGGAGCCGCCAAGAAAATTTTTTTTTAAAATAGAATTTTCCTTTTGAATGATTTTTCATTAGCATCTCTCCCCACTTTCTCAATACTCTAGTGAAAACACTATTATCAAATTCAGCTTTACTTTCCAAACCTCTCTGCGATATCTAAAAGGAACTTCAAACTTAATATGTTTACAGTTTTTTTTCTAACGCCACAAAATAACCTGTTTCTTCTGCAGTCTTCCAGTATCATTCATTGCAACATCATTCACTCAGTTCAAGCCTTGATAGTTCTCTTCCTCTCATGTACTATGCATAATTCATCAATGTTTTATTGGCCGTTCTTCCAAAATGCCCCTGAATCCATTCACGTCTCTCCATTTCCTATTATTCCAGCCCATTCATCAACAATCTGCACTGGTTCACTGGGACTTAGCCAACATCCTCCTGACAGCCCTCCATCTTCACTCTTAAAGCTCACGACATCCAAGTTCTACACAACAACATATTTGTTTAAAACACACACACACACACACACACACAGATGAGATCAAGTCATGTCCAATAGCTTCCCACTTAGAATAAATTCTCTTTCCTAAGGCCTGTCTGATCTACCCTTGCCTAACTCATCAAACCTCCTCTCAGATCACTCCTCTCACCACCACCACCTTTGCTCCAAGCAGCGGGGGGCTCCTGTCCATTCCCTCACCATTCTGTGCTGCAGAAAAATCTCAAAGTCTTCATTTCTTCTGGATCTCCTCAAATGTCTACCTCCTAGAACATCTGTTGTTCAGTTCCTTCTTAGTTCAGCTCAAAAGTCACTTCCTCTCTCTGACCACTCAATGTGAAGCAGCCACCACCCAACCCATCACTTCTTTTTGCAGTATGTAGTTTTCTTTCCTTCCAGACACTTGCAACAAATGAAATTATTTTAGTTGACATCTCAAGACAGGTAGAGCTGCTTTTAAAGGTAATCTCCAAGGATTAGTTCAGTAAGGAAAAGCCTTTGGGAGAGATAAATTCTGAGAAAGTCTAAAAACAATGCCTCATCTTTGAGGATAGTGCTTAGATTTCACAGGTATTAATGGTTTCCTTTCTGTGGTTTTTTTGGGGGGGCGGTTATAATTTTATTTATTTATTTTTGGCTGTACTGAGTCTTTGTTGCTGCACGGACTTTTTTCTAGTTACAGCGAACGGGGACTACTCTCTAGTTATGGTGTATAGGCTTCTCATCATGGTGGCTTCTCTCGTTGCAAGATTACAGGCTCTAGGGCATGTGGGTTTCAGCATTTGCAGCTCCCAGGCTCTAGAGCACAGGCTCAATAGTTGTGGCTCACAGGCTTAGCTGCTTCACGGCATGCAGGACCTTCCCAAATCAGAGATGGAACCTGTGTCTCCTACTTTGGCAGGCAGATTCTCTACCACTGAGCCACCAGGGAAGCCCCCTTCCCTTTTTTGATATTTATATATTTATTTGACTGCACCAGGTCTTAGTTGCAGCATGCAGGATATTCAATCTTTGTTACAGCATGGGGACTATTTTAGTTGCAGCATGTGGGATCTAGTTCCCTGACCAGGGATCAACCCAGGTCCCTTGCTTTGGGAGCCCAGAATCTTAGCCACTGGATCACCAGGGAAGTCCCTTACTGGCTTTCTTGAATGTGCTTTGGAGAAGTTTGGAATTTTCTGAATATAATCACTAATTTAGCTCTAGCTCTACTCAGCTCTTTGACTAAGTCATATGGCCCAAAAAAATGTTGGATCCTGTATTCTACGTTCCTCTGTCTCAACCAAAAGCCACCAATTCAGGGCACTTCTTGTTTCTTTTTTGTAAATTTTTTATCTTATCATCACCTATGACTTGGAGCAACTTTAGTGATGACCTAAGTATTCTGGTCCTTACTTCTCACAGTGGAGAAGTCCTTCTATGGTTAATTTAAGAAGTGACTACTTTTCCACTAAACATCTTTTTGAGAAAAGGGCATAAGTTTGGCCTCCTTCTGAGTGATAATTTCATCTATGCTTTCATAAACTAATTGGGAGATGCCCATTTTGATTTCTTTGATACTCTTGATGAATGAGAACTATACATGTATAATTCTCCTTTATTGTTGATGGGAGTTAAACAACACGTCTTATGGAATAAAGTTTTCTTCCTCCGCTATAATAACAGCTAGGTTAGGGTTTTATTTTTTCTTTCTGACTTCAGAAATTCTGAAATCAGTGTCCAGCCAACAGTAATTACTGCTCATTACAATAATCATCACCATCAGCCTGATCTGTCCCCTGGAGAACAAGTCAGGGCCTAAGGAAATGCATTTTTATTTAGGAGGATGATGAATTTTACCTGAGGCCCAATGTGGCCTCTCAAGGAGACAAATTTGATGACTGACACTGGCAGTTGTTAATATATGGAATTCCTAAGTCAGAATTATTGTTTTAAGTATTTTCTGAGTGAAACCATATTCAAAAGAATCTGAAATTTCAATCTCATGTTGAAAAGTCTTTACAGGTCCCATATACGAAATGGAAATATGAAAAATGTGGAAAAAATGTTAGAAGTTTATTAAGCAAGGAGGGTAATTTCAGCAGTCACCCATATTACAGAGAAGTGGAAATCAACCTCTGCTTCCCAGTTTGGGGGTTCCCTTTAAAATAACATGCAATAGAATGGCTGGGGAGGAGGGTAAATGCCAGAGTGAGAGCAGATACTGTAAGTGGTTTACAAAGTAAAACCATAAAATCTCAGGATTGAAACAGATCTGAGACTTCAATCCCATTTTTAAGCACTAAAGTGAAACTTTTCTTTGTACCAAGCATGAGGTATATTCAGGGTTCAGAAGTAAGGGCCTGGGTTTTATCTTTAAAGAGATCATGGTTCCCTAGTGGGACTATCAGTCAAGATGCAGTTCTATCAGGATGGCATTTAGTTACCTCCAAGTGAAAAATCCACTTGCAGTGGCTAAATTAAAGAGGGTTGTATTCTGGGCTCCCATTGGTGGTCTGGTGGCCTGGACGTCCTGGTGGTCCAGTAGTTAAGAATCTGCCTTGCAAAGCGGAGAACGCTAGTTTGATCCCTGGTCCAGGAAGATTCCCACATTGCCTTGGGGCAACTAAGCCCATGTGCCACAACTACTGAGCCTGCATGCTGCAACTGCTGAAGCCCATGCACAAAGGGCCCAAGCTCCACAACATGAGAAACCACTGCAGTGAGAAGCCTGCACACTGCAACTAGAGAGCAACCTCCGCTTGCCACAACTAGAGAAAGCCAGCATAGCAACGAAGACTCAGGGCAACCAAAAATTTAAAAAAATAAATAAATAAAATAATTTTTTGAAAGAATAGAGGATTGTGTTCCTCCACAGTTAGATCCAGAGACGGGCAGTTCAGAGTTATCCAGGCTCATCCAGGCTCTAGCTCCAAATACGCCCACCTTCACTAACCTAGGGCTTGTCACTCAAGGCTGCCAGGTAGCAGCTTTATCTCCAGCCTCATGCCTCCTTTCAAGACAAAGGAAGGAGAATGAAGAGGAGAGAGAAAGCTGCCTATAGTAGGAAAATAAAGCTTCTCCTGGAAATCTCAGGTAGACATTCACTTATGTCTCCTGGTCAGAATTGTGCAACAAGGTCACCCTACCTGCAAAGTGGTCTCAAAAGGCAAGTATTTAACCTAGCCATATTGCCTCTCCAAACAAAACAAGGATTCTGTTGTAAGAAAAGAGAGAATAGGGGTTGGTTGGTGATAAGTAGTGTCTGCCATAGACTAACAAATATATTGACAATTATACAGTGTGGTTTGTACATAATAAACTTTTGCAGAACACAAGACTATCTGTCCTCACATTAGGGGAAATGTTGAGCAGAGCTTCTCTGAGAAAGTAATATTTGCACTGAATTTCAAAGGAAAAAGGAAATTGTCAGAGTAGACAAAAGCAAGGATTGTTTCAAGAGAGGGACTAAGAGGGTTAAGTGGGCATGGAAAAGTGGTCATTTATCAGAACATTTTCAGTTGACACTGAGAGAATGACAGCTTAAACCAAAAGTGCAGAAGTAAGGTTTCAGGTATGGCTGGCTCCAGTAGCCCAGATGATGTCACCAGGACTCAATGTCTTCTCTTTTTCTTCTCTTTGATTCTGCAACAATCAGTAAGCATCTCCAGGCTTATGTCCCATCCTATCAGCAGCCCCAGAAGTTCCAATAAAGTTATGACTATGCATCTCATTGGAAGAACTTGGGATATGTGTCCATAACTCTGACCAATCACTGTGGACAGGAAAACAGGATATGCTGATTGGGCAAGGCTGGGTTACATGTTCAATTCAGGAGCCCACTGCAATTGAGGAGTGGGAAAGAAGATTCTTTAAGGGAAAAGGTGGGAATAAATAAAGCAGACCGAAGTAGTGAATGTCGCTAACAGAGAGCAAATTACATTAGTGATATTTAGAAGGTGTAAAGCATAAGGCATGAGAGAACAATTGACTGATTTTGGTGAGGGCCAGGAAAGACTCTGAAATGACACTATAATTCACGCCTGAGTGTCTTTGTATGATGTTGGTACTAAGCAACCTGGTGACCATACATGTAAGACCTGGGTGGAGATGAGGTGGGGGAAGTGGGGCTGAGAAGGTTAGAGGCAATAATAATAATAAAGAACAATTATATTTCCTGGAAAGTCAAGGAAAAGAGACATCAAGGAGCAGGAAATATAGGTCTAAAATTTAGAACAGATCACTGAACTGAAGATACTGATTTCTTTCAATCTTCAGGCCAATTAAAAAATATATTTACTTAAAATGCAAAGGACTCTGGTTTTGAAATTTTCCGGACCACATTCTACCTCAGTTGCCGCTTTCAATTCTACAGGGTTTCCTTGCCTCTTCCTCTGATATAGCTAATATCTTCAAAACACTGAACCAAAGGGTTAAATTAGCCCCAGTTTGAGTAGAGATTGGAATCTGCAGCTACAATGAAAAAATAATATTTAAATATTTGAACCTACAAGAAGCCAATAAGCTGTCTATAAGTCAGGTTTAATTAATGTGTAGCATTTTTATACTCCAAAACTGTATGAATAAATCTTCAAAGCCAAATTAGTATTTTAAAATATGAGTTGGCCAATACGAGTCAGCATACAAGCAGAAATATTTCCATTCTGAATCAACATAAAGATTTACAAACTCTAAACAGCATTTCTCGTACACAAATTTGGTCTTTCAGCTGCAACCATTGTAACAGAGATTTAGTGACCTGGTTTCAAAAGTACACAAAAGGTTTTTTTTTTAATATCTTTTAAATCTACATTAGTTATATTAGTCCCTTAAACTGGAAGTAATTTTATTTTGAATATATCTCTGGAGGTATATGTAATTGTCAGCAGCTCAATAAAACCACTCTTATATATTGATAGAAATATTACTCAAAATGGATAAGAAATCTAATTTTTATGTATGTTAACAACAGATTATTCTGAAAGTAGACCTGATAAACATGGTCTGTAATAGACATTGTGAGATGTCTAGCCAACAGTCATTCTTCCCTTTTCTCTTTTCTTGTAGAACTTGGGTTGCTTACAGGTCTTCCAGATAGTTAGTCACTTGGTCATGTCCAACTGTTTGTGACCCCGTGGACTGTAGCCCACCAGGCTGCTCTGTCCGTGGGATTCTCCAAGCAAGAATACTAGAATGGGTTGCCATTCCCTTCTCCAGGGGATCTTCCTGACCCAGGGATCAAACCTGGGTCTCCTGCATTGCAGGCAGATTCTTTACCATCTGAGCTATCAGGGAAGCCCTTCCCAGGTGGCACTAGTGGTAAAGAATCTACCAATGTAGAAGACACAAGTTTGGGGAAATTCCTTGGATAGAGGAGCCTTATGGGGTGGGGCTGGGTGGGGGAGAGAGAGAGAGAAAGAAGTTCCTCACTATTAAAAAGAGGCATCCTTACGAGAGAGACCATTTATTATCTCAATAACCACCTAGGTAGCAGGAGAGATACTGCTGAACCACTAAGCCAATCTTGAAGCCTCCATACTGGCAGACTTTTAAGTAGGATAACATTATCTCTCTATTTTATTTTTTTGTCTTAATAATTGGGAGTTGGGTTTTCTGTTACTTCTTGCCAAAGGGTCCTGTTATATAATTTTATTTTTTACACTATTAAAATATTGAGAGATTAAGAAAATAATAGCAAAAAGTTACATGATTTTTAAAAAGCAAAATACATTTCCCTTCTAGGAAGTTACCTTCAGAAACACTCATGTCCAATGCAGAGAGATATATTAAGGTTCAGATTTGTTCACTGAAGCATTGTTTGTACTAGCAAAAGAGTGGAAATGTAAATGTTCTTAAATAAGAAAGTGGCTAGGGAATTCCCTGGAGGTCCAGTGGTTAGGACTCGGCATTTTCACTGCTGTGGCCCAGGTTCAATGCTTGGTCAGGGAACTAAGATTCCATGGTGTAGCAAAAAAAAAGTGACTAAATTTTTTTTTTTTTTATGAAATAATGTCATTTACAGCAACATGGATAAACCTAGAGATTATTGTACTAAGCAAAGTAAGTCAGACACAGAAAGACAAATTTCATAGGATATCACTTATACATGGTATCTAAAAAAATGATACAAATGAACTTATCTACAAAACAGAAATATACTCACAAAAATAGGAAAAAAAATTACATATCTTAATTACTTTTCTGTATAACTGAAACTGACACAATATTATAAATCAATGATACTTCAATCATATATATATATAAGATATGTAGTCTTTGGCTTTACAGATTCAAAAATTTGATCTCCACAGTGCACCAAAGTTTTCAGACTCAAGAAGACTACTGCATGACAACCAAACACACAGGGTCTAATACGTAAATCATAATTTAAATTTATTTATTAAATAAGAAATATGACCATGACACATAAAAGAATGCTCATTTTGGCATGCCCTATACTTTCCCTGTTAGCAATTAATATTTAAATCATATTATAACCAGAAGGCTGCTTGGTGAGCAGTGAGGAATTTGAACTAAGAGAGTTATTTGTATGATTCAAATATTTGATGGCCCCAGAGTTTGATAGTCTAACTCTGTCCTTTTCAATTCCTATTTTTTTATTAGTGGATGGATACATTTTCAGGAAAAAGTCTTACGGGAAGCACATATGTAGATATGTAGGTATATATACACCTCTGCTCCTCTCTCTCTCTGCTCTGATTGAAACTCTGGTAGTCTACCCAGAGCACACATACTCACCCACACCTTCCTCTTCTGGAAGGAGCCAGAAGAGGAGCTGGAAGAAGCATTCTGAGGAAGGAGACAGCACTTGCGGAGACACAGAACCATGAAAAGATGTGCCATATTCTATGAAGTGCAAGTGGTTCAGTTAAGATGGTTATGCCCCAGAAGGATTAAGCCCCAGCTGCCGCAGTTGCAGTCGGCTTGATAACAGACCTTCTGGCTGCTTTCTCTTCCCTGTTTCACATCCCATTCCCCTATCCTGGGTACTCCACCTCTCAGATAAATTACTTGTACTCCAACCTTCATTTCAGCATCTGCTTCTGAAGAAACCCAAACTAAGACGTTAGGCCACTGTAGGTGAGGATGACAAAGGTCTGAATAAGGCAAGGAGCCCGGAGACAAAGGAAGTGAATGGGATATACATTCAGAAGACGTTAAAACTATTCACCAAGTAAAGGAATAGAGGTGAAGAAGGGGGGTTTGGGGAAAGATGATAGGCTCAGAGTTGAATATGCTGAGTCTGAAACACCTGAGGAACAGCCTAGTGGAGGTGAGAAGTAAGATGCTGGACATTATCAGCTGGAGCTCAGAAGACTGCCCTGAGATAGAGATACATACTAGATATAGTGGACATTGATCATTTTTGTACTCGGTATCTAAATATCCTCCTATTTGGGGAAAATATAAAATGAATGGAGGCAGGAATCAGAGTAATCAGCAAGGGAGCAGACTTCCTCTTCCACCAGGGTACAGTCATGTGACCAGGGCTTGGCCAATCAGGTGCCCGGAGTTGGGATTTTTTGCACCTTGAGGGGATGGTGCACAGAACCGAGGGCCATCTGACTATTCTGGGTGGACAGGCAGAACTGAGAGTCCAGGGCAGCAGATGAGGTTTCTCAAAGGATGGCAGCAGCAATGAGGTCCTCTCTTCTACAGTTTCTGCCAGTGACTGTAGGGGAGGGAGCCAAGAATCTGTGCTAGTTTACCATCATGATAGGAACTGCAAGTCAAATTCCATCTTTATTTTTTGAAAAAGGACCAATATTCTTTTTCTTAAGATGAGAGGTAGGTACATGAATGCTCGTTTTATTTGTTTTATTGTAAGCATTCCTATGTATTTTAAACACACTTTTGTATATACATTTCGCAGTAGATTTTTTAAACAGAGAAACAAAGTTTTTGAACAGAAGTAGCAATGTAGAAATTATGTTAAAGGGTGAAAATGATATAATGTTTTGGATTTGCTTTGAAATAAAGGAGAAAAGGAAGACTCACAAAATGTTGACAAATGTTGAAGCTGAGAGATTGGTATGGTCGTCTTTGGGACACTTGTTTATATTTTTACATGCTTGAAAATCTGCCTAATGATGAAATGGAAGTATGGCAGGGTCTGGAAGACAAATGAGAAACAGGGAGAGATGACAAAGAAGCGTCTCCAAGGCTCACAAAAGCACAAATGGAGGAGAACCAACCCTCAGAAATAAGCCAGAGAAAACCCAATCCCTCTCGTATTAAAAATGATTAATGCTCAGATTTTGATCAATTTCAATCTAGAAACCTGGCAACTGATTAAAGTTTGTTGACTCAGAAAACTAAAGCCTTCAGAATATCTGAAGACGTGAGTCACCAACCACCCCAGTTCACTTTCCAGAAATTCAGATCCCCAGATCTCAGATTCCCCACTCACCTGTGTATCACCAGGGGTTCACAGTGTTCTTTGGTAAACTATGGCTGTTATTCCCCCTTGTTGGTACCTAGTGTCACTCTGGATTATTAACTCTACTTTTCTTCTCCCAAAGCTGAGAAAACCTTTTTCTGCAAATGGATTTCTGATCTTACTTGCCAACCTCGGATGGCCAGGACTTTAAGATGCCATTTTATTTCCCTACTCTTTATACTTTACGGAACCATCTCCACCCCACCCCCACCTCCATCCCTAAGAACAGAAATTTGGAATGCATTTTCCAAGGGCTGGCTGGAGGGTATTTGAGTGACACCATCCTGGGCCACTAAAAAGAACCAGCTCCCAGGGGTGAAATGAAATCTCTGCTTTTCCAGGATTCCTCCCCTCCTGTTGAGTCTCAGACGTCTGGGACACACTGCCTCATCCAGCTTTATTCACCCTTTTATCCCAGTGTCCTAAAGGGAATTTGATCAAAAGCAAATCTCAGGATATAAACCAGCCTCACCTACAAATTTTATTACAAGTACATTGTTTGTTTGTTTGATGAAGACTGGGGAAGGATGGTGGAAAATCAAGAACTATGGGAAGACGACGGTCCTCACAGCTCCTCCACTGCGGGCTGCTTTCCAGTTGGTGCAACAGGAGATCTGGGGCCTGTGTTTGCTTTTCTTGGCATTCATAGAGGTGGTGTCTGTAGCTGAAGACACTGGGGCCGTCGCCAGAAGCCCTGCTGGAGCTAAGACTGTGTGATTCCAGGTTCCAAGATCTCATCTGCTCACAGCGACGGGGAACATTTTGATCTTGGCAAACGCTCTCATGCCAGAACTCCATGTCCACCCGACTCTTCTCCCTACTTCTCTGACCCCAAGCAGACCTGCGGAGTGACCTCTGGACACACACAGCTTGGCAGCACCACCATCTCTGAAATTCCCATATCTCCCCAGGGAACTTACCGCAGTGGACACAAACATGATGACAAACTGCTAGTGACTTGGCAGCACATTAACCAGAGGTCCTTCCCTGGGAGCCGCCCCCACAGACACCCCCAAGGTGGATGCCTACCTCAGACACTGAATGCTTCTGCCATGCAAATTAGCACAGCCTGCACAAAATCAGAAAAACAAAATGCAGCCCTTTATACGGGTGATGCGATCCCCTTCTGTAGGCCTATTCCTGGTCAGTAACATTAGGATGTGTGTTCCCTACCCGTGCCTGAGCCAGAACCCCGCTGTCATTCTGACCCCTCTGGAAGGAACTCTGCATGTGGTCAGTCTCTAAAGTCTTCCACAGTCAGGCTCCCCATTTCTCACCCCAGCCTCTGCCTCCCATGTGCCTGACCCTCCAGTCCACTTCCTGACTCTTACCCTTCTCCCACACCCCGCGGGAGTTCTTTCGATGCTCACTCCCATGCACCTCATTTCCACCCACTCCCATATTCAAGGGCAGGGGTCTGCTCCTCCTGCCTTTCCACAAGCTCTGAGGGGCTGTTTATCAACAATCCATAGCCATAGCCAGGAGAGAACACAATGGAGCCTCACATATTCACTGTCTTTCCCAGCTCGCACTTCCACAGGAACAGCATATTCAGATCTTTTATCCCAATCCCTTAGCCCTTTTCCTGGATACAAAACATATAGCTTAGAGTTTGGGGTCAACAGTGTGCATTTAGTTGAGAAACAGTCTCCATTCATCTGATAGAATCTTTTAAAGTAGTAAGTACTGAGTTTTACTGGGCTTCCCTGGTGGTTCAGCTGGTAAAGAATCCACCTGCAATGCGGGAGACCTGAGTTCAATCCCTGGATTGGGAAGATCCCCTGGAGAAGGGAACAGCTACCCACTCCAGTATTCTGGCCTGGAGAATTCCACAGACTGTATGAGGTCGAAAAGAGTCAAACACGACTGAGTGACTTTCACTTTCACTTTCATTGCGTTTTACTAAGTACCTGGTAAATACTATCTGATTCAGTCCTTAGTATTAATACCACCCTTTGAAGATGAAGAAATTGTGGTCCAGAGAGATTAACTTGCCAAAAATGACACAACTATCAAATGGTGAAAAGTGGAAGTTGCTCAGTTGTGTCCGACTCTTTGCGACCCCATGGACTATAATGTCCATGGAATTATCCAGGCCAGAATACTGGAGTGGGTAGCCGTTCCCTTCTCCAGGGGATCTTCCCAACCCAGCAAACGAACCAAGCTCTCCAGCACTGCAGGCAGATTCTTTACCAGCTGAGTTGGAGCTTAAGCATTCTGAGCCCAGAGCCTAAGCTTTTAATAAAACAGTATATGGTTTCTCAGCCCCAAGCAGCAACCCCTCGTTTAAAATTTCTTCTCTCTCTTTACAGTACCACTGGCCCAGGTCACCACTATCCCAACTTTAAGGACAGCTTGTCAGCCTGTACACCATGAGGTTAACCAGAAGTGACCCCTTTACCTTTTTCCTTTTCCATCACTCTGGGGCTCCTCTCAGCTTACTTGCTCTAATTCCTCTAATACCCTAGTGTCAGGATACTTGGGCTACAAGAATCTAAACCCCCAACTCAGGCTGGCTTAACTGACTGCGATATTTATTTTATATCATAGGAATTGTTCAGGGCGGACTGGACTTCAAGGCTGCATTACTGAGCATCTTGACAACACCATCAAGATCCAGGGACCAAGGTTCTTTCCATCTCCCCACTCTGTAGACCTAATCAGAGGTTGGCTGCCCTCAAGAGTTCAGGGTGGCTGCTAAAAGCACTGGCCCCACACACTCTCTCGCTGTTGTCCTAGTGCCAGTGAGGGCGGGAAATCTCCTCCAACCATATCTGATTGGATCAACGTAGATCATATCCCCACCCCTGGACCAATAACAGGGAAACACACAAAGTAAGTGGTTCAAACCCAGATTCCTGAGCCAATCCTTAGCAAAGAGGATGGAAGTATCATGATTGGTCGAGATCATTCAAGACTCAGTAGGAGCTCGCTTTCCCCCGCCTGGGGAGGAAGTGGATGCTCTGGATTCTGCTAAGGAGGAAAGGGGGATGGTTGCTACAACCACTGATTTTACAGTTTGTCCATCAGGGTCACTGCATATAGCTTTGCAGTTTGCACATTGTCCAAGGCACCCAGACAGAGGAGTGAATGGGGGCTGCCCTACTCCCAAGCTGTACACCCTGGGGCCTGCTCCCAGGCAGGGGTACATCCCCTCACCTCCAAACGCCACCACAGTCTCCTTGTGTTCACCAAGTCATATGCCCACAGGGTTGTGAACTCCCAGAAGAAGTGCCTTTTTCTTTATCTTTTGCACAAAGATACCTGTGGTGGTGATATGTCAAGAAAGGACCAGCTGTCCAGGTGTGAGGAGCGCAGTGAGCTGACTGCCTCCAGCTGTCAGCTCCTCCAGAGTCTGCCTCAGCTTTCTAGGGGAGTTCATGTTCCTTTCCACATGGCTCAAAACCAATCACTAAGCAAGATAGTGGTTCAAGGGCCCAGTCATTCCTACTCAAAACAGAGAGCTGCTCTAACTGGCATTCCTTGTCCTGGAGCTCCGGGTCTGGATGACAAAGGGCTTGTCAGGTCTGTGTCCTGGTCTGATGGCTCCACCTGGCCAGTCCTTCTCTTCTCCTTCTGCACCCATCCTGTTAGCTCCTCAATACGCCTTTCGCACTCCTCACTCCGTTTCAGCACCTGGTCCCCAGAGAACCCAACCTGCAGCAGGACCTGTGTGTCTGTCTATACCTTCTGTCTGTACTCTACTCACGTATCTTGTACTCCAGAAAACTTACTCTTCCTCATCTACACTCCACGGCCCCCGCTAAAATGACTTTTTATCTGCCTTTTGACCTTTAGTTCTTTTACCACATTTGTGGTCCACCACCCACCATTTACTTTCCCTTTCATGTCACACCTCAGCCTGGACCCCATCTTAACCATGACTTTGCTAGCACCTGACTTCTCCCCACCCTTAGGCCAATCCCCAGCCCTGGGAAAACTCCAGTAAAATGGCCTTTCTTCCATCCTGCTATGAGGCTCCTGAAAAGCACGTTTAATGACTTAATGACAAATCCACACTATCTAACTTTAATTGGGTCCTCAGGGCTTGCTCAGTGATTATTTTACTAATCTCTGCAGACTCCCACTGCATGGATGCCAAATGTTTTCCTCTCTCTTGACTTCCTAACGTCCTTTCCCCCTAATTTCTCCTTGCACCCTGAAGATGAACTGTTAACTCTCTTCTTTACGTGTTGATCAAGTTTCTAGTCACCAAACTTCGCCTACAGTGGGTATGTGTTGTTTTACCCCACTCTCAGATCCAGCACATGCAAATTTTCCTTGGAGGAATACCCCCTTTCCCACGCCCTGTCCCTACAGTTCCAGTGGGCTGGCTCCCACCTCCTCCAAAGCAGGGTATGTGACTCAGGCCTGGCTGCCCAGGGAACAGTAAGCACATCAGAGATGGGCATGGGAACGAAGAAAAGTCACCGCAATGAGAAGCCCATGCATTGCAACCAGAGAGTAGCCCCCACTCTCAGCAACTGTCGGTGCCCCCAAGTGCAGCAATGAAGATTCAGCACAACTCAAAAAAAGAAATGTATGTGTATGTTTAACTGAGTCACTTTTCTGTAAAGCAGAAATAAACACAACATTGTAAATAGACTATACTTGAATTAAAAAAAAAAAACAGTGGTATGTAATATATATACTTTTATCCATCTTGTTTTTTTGGACTTAATAGCATATCTGGAAATAGTTTTATTATAACAGGATGTAGAGATAGTCCTCATTCCTTTTCAGCAGCTTAGTACTTCATTTTGCGTATATATCATATTTTATTCAACCATTCTCTAACTGATGGCCATATGGGTTGTTTCCAGTATTTCTTTTACTATTACAAATAGTATTATAATGAACACCATTGTGTGGTCATTTTTTCTCTTAGTCAGAAAGTTTTACAAAATATTGTCAAATTTTTCCAGATAGAGATGATGCCATTTTGTTCCCCTTCCTTTAAGATATCCCAGTTCTACAGATTTGATTTGTGACTTTCTTTTTGTGAATGAGGTTAAGCAACTTAACATAAGTTGAGGGGAAATGTATATTCCTTTTTCTGTGAACTGTCTGTTCTTATTCTTTACCCATTTTCCTATTGAGTTCTTGGACTTCTTTCAATTTCTAGAAGTTCTTTGGGAATTCAGGCCTTCTTCTGTGTTCTGAGCAGCAAATACTTTCACTGTCTTTTGACTCAGTATGTTATTTTTGCTACAGAGACATTTTTTATGTATGTAGTTGAATTTGTCAAACCTTCCCTTTCAGAGTCTCTGAATTTTGAGTCACAGAAAGGCTTTCCCCATTCGGCATTTAGAAAGGAACACATCATGTTTTTCCTTGTACTAGCAGTTTTTTGGTTTTAATTTATTTGGCTGCATCAGGTCTTAGTTGTGGCACACAAGGTCTTCATTTCATCATGCAGGATCTTTCATTGAAGTGCATGGACTCTCTCCAGCTGTGGCGTGCAAGCTTAGTAGTTGCAGGATGCGGGCTCCAGGACCCGGGCTTCATTAGTTGTGGCACACGAGCTCAATTGCTTTGTGGCAAGTGGGATATTAGTTCCTGGATCAGGATTGAACCAGCATCCCTGCATTGCGAGGTGGATGTTCCTAGTCACTGGACCACCAGGAAAGTTCCTACTAGCATAGTTTTTTTTTACCCTTTTTTTTTTTGATCCGCTTGGAGTTTATCTTATTATATAGTTTAAGGTATGAATCCAACTTCATCTTTTTCAAGTGTTTTCCCGACCAATAATTGTTCAATCCTCAGGAAAACTGAGGAGTAAAAGTCACCAGAAACTAAGGTCAAAGAGAAAAAATCATGAAATGCTTAATTGAAGGTTTTCTTAAGGCTGTGATAATGGGAAGAAACACACCTTAATTATCTGGCCCAGGTAAACAATGCCAACTGCCAGACATTTTTATTGAGCTGAACTTGAAGCAATTAAAGCCATGTAGACTGCAGTAAGAATATGAGGGTAAATCATTGATTTCAGAGTAATAATGTATGTACTTCTTAGGCTTGAGTTGATGAAGTTTACCTTTCTTAACAAATGCTACAAAACTTTAAAATCTTAATTGACTTTTTTTCCTTTCAAATTCAATTTTTTATAAAGGTCCTTAAAGTACTCTGGGTTTAAATTTTATATGCATCCATTTAGAGTTAATATTAGCACTTTGTAAAATGTAGAAGCTTTACAATTACCTAAGTCCCCTTAGCCTTCCCCCTTCTTATGTTGTAGCTGCCATTTACAACATCTACATACATTGAAACCTCCACTAATTTTATATTTTTGCTGTCATAGTCATATATATTTTAAAGAATTTATTGGGAAAAACATGCTATTACTTTTACCCAAAAGTATTTGTCCTTCCTTCATTCCCAATGTTTCAGTTTTCCCTCTTGAATCATTTCCCTTTCGCTTGAAGAGCTTCCTTTATCATTTCTTTTAGAAAAGGTCTGCTGGCAATGAATTTTCTTATTTTTCTTCCTCTGAGGATATCTTATTTCCCTATCACTTCTGAAGGATATTTTCATTAGATGTAGAAATGTTAGTTAACAACTCTTTTCTTTAAGCACTTTAAAGACGTTATTCCACTGTCTTTTAGGCTCTGTGTAATGTGTTTTTTCTGGCTGCTTTCAAAATTTTTTTTTTTTACCTTTGGTTTTCAGCAGTTTGATTATAATGTGTCTGGTGTGGTTTTCTTTGAGTTTATTTTGTAACCTTATGTATTTCACCAAATTGGAGTTTTCAGCCATTATTTCTCAAATATTTTTTCTGCACCATTCTCCTTCCTTGTCTTTCTGGGACTGCAATGGCACACATGTTATGTCTTAAAATATTGTCCTGTAGGTACTAATGGTTTTCTTATTTTTTTTAACCTTTTCTCTCTCAGTTAGTTTACACTGGATGATTTCTATTGGTTAATGTTCAGATTCACTGACTACTTTCTTCATCATCTCAATTCTGCTTTGAGCCCATCCAGTGAATTTTTTTTTCACAAGTATTTTTCAGCTCTGAAATCTCAGTTTGGCTCTTTTGTATATAATTTCTATTTCTATCCTCAAATTTTCTTTTATTCATTTCAAATGTGTTCAATTTCACCTCTTGGAGGAAGATTATAATCACTGCTTTAAAGTCTGATAATTCCAACACCTGGGTTATCTGCGGGTTGGAATATGTTGGTTGTATTTTCACTTGAGAATGGTCATATTTTCCTGCTCCTTTGTATGTTGAGTAATTTGGGGTTGTATTCTAGACATTTTGAATACATGTTATATTATGAAACTCCAGTCCTATTAGAACCCTCTATGGAATGTTGACTTTTTAAAATTTTTACAATCAAATAGCATGATTAGATCCAAACTCTAAGTTCTTTCTCTCCTTCAGTCGATCAGTTTCAACGTCAGTTCTATTCTCAGATCTCTTGCTGCGCTGCTCTGTTCTGTGCCACATGTGTGCTTCTCAGGGATTAGTCACTGAATTGTTTAGTAATTTAGGTCATAGGTCCCTTTTCAATACCTTTGTTATACAGTTTTGGACCTTTCTGTTCATGCAATGCTCAGGCCCAAGTTATCAGATTCTAATATGTTATTTCATTCTATCAAGTGTAAGAACTATTTGGTTGTTATAATATAGTCATAAAGTATATATTTTTTTCCATTACTGTCCTTTATGACAATTGTTGTTATTCTCCTACCAGGTCAATTTAATAGTGATTTACATTTGAATCACAAAACTACTAAAATTAATTTTCTTCTCACTGTTGTTAAAATAATTTTGTTTAAAATTTTTGTTTTCTTTTTCTTAATACCAAAAGCCCCTACAGAGGAAGGGCACTCTTCCCCAACTTGAGTCTCATTTCAATCCAAATTTTCCTTCTTAGTCTCAATTTATCTCACTTTTGCAAAGAGCCTTCTTGCCTTTCCATCTCCTCTGAGGATAACAGATGGATTTATCTTCCATCCACCAAGCATTTACTAAGTGCCTATCATGTGCTAGATACTGTTATGGACACTGTTCTTTTAAAAAAATAACTATGGACACTGGACTACATAGGTTACCAGAGGAATTGGAGAAATTAATCCTCTGGAATTTTTAACACAATCAATTTTCTATTCAAGATTGCTAACTAAAGGATGGCTTAAGGTGAGGAATGGACAGTCTCTTCTCAATGTTCTGAGTTCAGTGAACTCTCAAGACTGAAAGAAGAGGGAGAGACCATCAAACAAATCCAAAGTATCTCTAAGGGAAACCAAATTGTTCATAAGCTATAATCTCTCAAGTTTTAGGCTTCACATATCATTGCAATTTTACATGTTCCTACTTATGCATCTCCCTAAGGCCCCAAAGTTTTGAAAGGAAAATAAAAGCCATGAACTCTGAGAAGTACAATACTATAAGCTAATGGTCACAGTCCAAATATCCCACCTTGTTGTCTTTGGGGGAAATGCTTCATATTCAAATTGTTCCCATCTTTTCCACACTAGTAAAGACAATGTGAAACATTTATAATGAGATAGCTAGGTAGTAAAATAGTTTTATTGTTCTATGAACAAATCCCTGGTAAGTTTGATTAGCATAAACATTTTTCACATCAAATAGAATGAGACTTCATTAATGAGATGAGCGCAATACACATCTGGTGAAATACCAATTGCTTTTTATAAATACATAATAAAAGTGCTGTAAGAAGGGAATATAATTAGTTTGCATGATTCAACCTGAGTTCCTGAGTTTATTTCCACTTACTATCTATGTGATCTTGGGTAAATTCTTTAACCTCTCTAAGTCTCTCTTTTCTCAACTATAAATTTTAAAGAACAAAGGCTGTTATAGTTTGTTTTGAATTCAATGCTTAACATGGTAGATAATTAACATTAGGTGATTATAAATCCAAAATCAATAAAACTTCTGGAAGAAAATACATGCGTTTCTCAGAAGAGTGTCCTTGGAAGAATTTACCCTTAGCAAATTATATATTTTATTAATTGGATGAAGTAGAAGAATTTCTTAAGATGTCATATAGGACAGAAGAACAAATCTTCCCTTTAAATAAATATATCCTTACTTTGATATCCAATTCAATTAGATTAGTCTGAATGTTTTTGGAAGGGACCTGACTATAATAATGCATAAAAGTTTGTCTAATAGCTGGCCATGAGCTTTTGCTGACAATGAAATCTGTTTAATTACTCTAGCAGCTCCTATATTGGCTGCTATGCTAGGGTCATTGGCGAACTCGACCCTATGGTACTTGGGATATAAGAACATCCTCTGCTGATTGAAGCCTGTACCCTGTGGAAATGTTTTAATGTGATCCTTGAAGCATGTCCTAAGAAATGCTGTCAACACATATTCTTCCTTGTCAGGCCTTTATTTGGTCAGGAATACTCAAGAGCTCTGTCTTTCTGCCTGCGGTTTACCACACTGTCTCCCATTTGCTTTCAAATCTGGTGTAAGCTGTGTTCAATGAAGCAGAGGTGGCTGAATTAGAGACATCATCAGCACTGCTTCTCCAGAGAAAACTTCCCATCAGATAAATCACTAAACCAGCTCCCATGTTTTGAAGCACAGAAGCCACATCCTTGCACTCTGATCAAGGACTTGCAGAAAAACATGTTCTCAACATAGTGAGTGGAGGGGCATGCCCAATAGACCATGGTAAAAGCTGGAGTTGATCACAAATACCCAGTACAAAGAATTTTCAAAAGAAGGAAAAGGCAACAATAAAAGGATAACTTATTTATAACTCATGCTATCACAGGTGATTTTTTAAATAACAAAATTTTTTCCAGCTACTATTTTATATAAGTTAAAAGAAATGCCATATCTTCCTGGAAAAAAGTGAAACAAAAGATTATAATTATTCACGGTCCTGATAGCTGTAACTATTTCTATTTCATTTCTTTGCCACAATACATTTATGTTTGTGCATGTTTGTATTTGAAATAAAAAGAAAAATGGAAAAAGAAAAAAATAAAATGTATGACATAATCCTTAAAAATCTATAACTACATATATAAACAGACTGTTATATATTATGAATTGATAAATTAGGGTAAATAGGTGTTAAAAAACATAAGAATTTGTCATTACCAAAAGTATGTTATTTTTATTTGTTTTTAATGCATAGGAGTTCCCAAGGAACAAGAAATTGCTTTAATTGGTCAATGATCATCTGACCGATTAAAAATCATAATGACATTTTTTTTTTTTTACCAGTTCTGAGATTGGAGAATTTCTAGCGCACTGTGCTGCCCAAAACAGCTGGAATTTAGAGCAAAATTAGGGCTTACATTTCTTTGAATAAGGGGTAGATTTCTTAGAAGTGTGGTCATTGGAGAAAAATCTTGATTTCATTAAAGTAATTCTAGTTTTACAGACTATATTAATCCAAGGGAAAACTTGAAAACCACTATCTTAACCTATTTTAACCCATTTGACTCATTTTAACCCACTTGAAGTAAACTGGAATACCTGTACTGCATTTACAATCAATTTTAGGCATTGATTAGTCTTTTCATATTGAGGAGTAACACTTTTAGAGTTGGAACTTTCCTTTGAAATCACAAAACATTACAAGGGAATGAAACTTCTCAACTTGACTGTAATAAGAGCCACACTGCCCTTTCCCTTTTATTCTTCTTCAGTCACTAACGGCTACATGGGGCAGGATATTCCATCCCCAAAACAGTTCAGAACAGTTTAAGAGTAATAGACCTACATACCAGAACCCTAGGACATTGAACTAGAAAGAGAGAGAGATGAAAGGATATTTCTGGACCAAAAAGAAAATAGTCACAACAAAAATTCATAAAATACCTAGAAATAAGCACAAGAAGTGTTTGGGACTCCTGTAAACACAGCAATAAAGCTAACAAACAAAAGCAATAAATCTAAGACAGACCTCATTCCTAGATAGGAAATAAGCAATTCTCAAAAATTTTCAAATGATACCAAACTAATCTATATGTTTATTCTGAACTCAAACTGTTCATTGTGGTTACCTCCAAGGAGTTGAAATCTCACCCATGCAGTGAATGTGCTGCCTAGGACCCTTTTCCAATTAGGATTCCAGGTGTGCTGTGACACAGGACTTTCCAGGGCTGATTAAGTCTGGATGTTGGTCAAAACCCTATTTGGTGATGTATTCTTTGCTTTTTCTATTTCTCTGTTCTTTCAATGTTTGTGTGTTGAAAGTAAGCTAGATAAATTGTATATAACGAGTGGCTTATTTTGTTAACAAATCCTTTGAACCTGAGACGAAAGTGAAAACTTTCAGCAAAAAATTAATTGGCGCTGTGAGCGGGATTTGTGAGACAGATAGCCACTCTCTAAGAAAAAAAGAGATTAATATTGATGGAGTTTTTATTCCCAAATGGGAAGATTCACCTTATCTCTCCTTAGCTAGTGAATGGGACATATTCACTGGATTATGTGAGAATTGGAACCTTAAATTAAAGCAGGCCAAACCTTTAGAGGGCTTCCCTGGTAGCTCAGCTGTTAAAGAATCCACCTGCAATATAGGACACTCCCATTCGATTCCTGGGTCGGGAAGATTCGCTGGATAATCCCTGGGTTGGGAAGATCCTCTGGAGAAGGGAAAGGCTGCCCACTCCAGTATTCTGGCCTGGAGAATTCCATGTACCATTTAGTCGATGGGGTCACATAGAGTCAGACACCACATAGCAACTTTCACTTTTCCAAGGAGTTGAGGGCTTCCCTGGTAGCTCAGAATGGTTAAGAATCTGCCTGCAAAGGGGTTCAATCCCTGGGTTGGGAAGATCCCTTGGAGAAGGGAATGCCAAGGAGTTGAGCTGAGGAAAATATTTGCAATATGAATGATAGATACATTTCCTGAATAGTATTGATAAGAAAACTAACTCCATAGGAAAATACGGACAAGATATGTGACAGGTCACAGAGGAAGAAACAAATTGGTCTTAAATATATGAAAAGAAGCTTAACTCATTCATAGTAGGAAAATGTAAAACACACATCTACGATACCATTTTTCACTTACCAAATTGGCAAAAACCAAAGTTTGATAGCGCCCTTTCGGTGTGACTGTAGAGAAATAGGAACACTTGTATGTTAGCTAAATATTATGACATTGCTTTCATATTATAAATTAGTTACGTTTCTATGGAGGGCAATTACATGTATATTAAAATTGTAAACACATGTATTCTCTGACCCAACAATTCCACTTCCTACAGATATACTCACATACATGCAAAACAACACAAAATTAATAGCTAAAACACTGTTTAAAAGGGCAAAAGATTCAAAACAGCCGAATAACCTTTGATTGTGGACTGAGTAATGACATATGGTTCAGCTAGACAACTGAATATTATTCAAATGAAAAAAAAATGGAAAAATTCTTTATATACTGATACGGGAAAAGTTCCATGACATATTATTAAGGAAAGAAAGCAAAGTATGAGAGTGTTTAAATATGCACATATTTATGTATGCATGCTCAGTAGCTCAGTCATGTCTGACTGACTGTGACACCATGAACTGGTTGTAGCCCGCCAGCCTTACCTGTCCATGGAATTCTCCAGGCAAGAATACTGGAGTGAGTTGCTATGCCCTCCAGGGGATCATCCCGACTCAGGGATCAAACTGGCGTCTCTTATGTCTCCTGCATTGGCAAGTGGGTTCTTCACCACTAGCGCCACCTGCATTACCTACTGAGAAAATTTAAACTAAAATTTAATTGGACTTTTTTTTCCTCTATGAATTATTTGAAAATGAACCTTTTTATACCAGGAAATGACTGCAAATATATTTATGACAATCCCTATTTTTTAGGAGAACCATATTACAGAGCATCATATTTCATTTAGAAAGGGTCATTGTTTTCTCATGTTTAATTTTAATGAAGTTTATCACATTACTTTAATTTGGCAAACAAAAAAATTTCCAGATATTTTGAATATACCAACCCCTCTTTATACTGATACAGGTACAGGAAGATAAAGAGGAAAATAGATTTCATATTATATATATATATATATATATATATATATATATATATATACACAACATATATTTATAAAGAAACAGAGGTTAATTTTTAGACAATATTGCTTTACCTCAATCCCTTATCGTTGATTAAACTGGTCACAAGGCCAACATATCCCACAAAAAACTGATTTTTGTTCAGGCATAAAGAAATAGTATGTGTTTAAATAATGCTGTCTTTACTGACAAGGGGGGAAAACTAACACATGGAAGTCAATGGACTTCTGCCCTTGAAGAAATGTACTGACCTTGTGTATGGAGAAAAGTTCCATGGTGCCTAATGGTGAAGGGCACAGGATTTTGAAGTAAGACCCATCTAGAGTGAATCCACTGCCTATGTGGCCTTGGGTGAGTTACTTCAAAGGGGACTATTTCAAAATCACTGCAGATGGTGGCTGCAGCCATGAAATTAAGACACTTGCTCCTTGGAAGAAGAGCTATGACAAATCTATAGCATATTAAAAAATAGAGACATTACTTTGCCGACAAAGGTCCATCTAGTCAAAGCTATGGTTTTTCTAGTAGTCATGTATGGATGTGAGAGACCATAAAGAAGGCTGAGCACTGAAGAATTGATGGTTTTGAACTATGGTGTTGGAGAAGACTCTTGAGAGTCCCTTGGACTGTGAGGAGATCAAACCAGTCAATCCTGAAGGAAATCAGTCCTAAATATTCATTGGAGGGACTGATGCTGAGGTTGAAGCCCCAATACTTTGGCCACTTGATGCAAAGAGCCAACTGATTGGAAAAAACCCTGATGTTGGGAAAGATTGAAGGCAGGAGAAGGGGACAACAGAGGAATGGTTGAATTGCATCACCGACTCAATGGACATGAGTTTGAGCTAGCTCAAGGAGATGATGAAGGACAGGGAAGCCTGGCATGCTGCAGTCCATGGGGCTGCAGAGTTGGACATGACTGAGCGAGTGAACAACAACAATTTCCTATCTCACAAGTTCCTCATTTGTGTGAGTTTTTATTAAATAAAATAATGCATATAAATGGGTAGCATAGACATCAACTTAAACTCTTAATTATGAACTCTCTGTTCTTTAAATGTCTTAAACTCTAATTATGAACTCTCTGTTCTTTAAATGTCTCCACTTTCCTTTCTTTGCTTGCAGAGAGAAAAATAAGGAGACCACAAGACAGGTAGAATTTTGGAGAAATCAGTGGCTTCCATGATACAATTTGTGGAGTTTAAAAAGTTTGATTTCTCCTAATCAGACACCTCTCACCAAAGGGATCCATAAGTAGTCTAAGTCAGCCAGTTCCTCAAGCTAATCCCCTATGAATGTGCAAATATCTCCAGAAGGGGATTATCCATTAACTATTCACATTCAGCATAGCACGTTAAACAAATACCGCTTTAACTGCTAGTATCAGAAGTCATCTTAGAGAACAGACTCTGTTTGGTGAAGACAGCCATTTTGGCTGTGCAAAGAATCCTTGGGGCACAGCTGCAATGAGGCAGGAAATGACCACGGAGCAAGTCTGTCCTTCATAAGAGCAGACAGGGATTTGTGGGCTTCGGGAGCAGGCACTGGGCACAGGGAAAAAGCAACTTAGAAGTAGGGAGAAAGGGAACTTTGTGTCCTCCTAGTCTGGAAGATGGAGAAGGCCATGGCACCCCACTCCAGTACACTTGCCTGGAAAATCCCATGGATGGAGGAGCCTGGTGGGCTGCAGTCCATGGGGTCGCGAAGAGTCCAACAAGACTGAGCAACTTCACTTTCACTTTTCACTTTCATGCACTGGAGAAGGAAATGGCAACCCACTCCAGTGTTCCTGCCTGGAGAATCCCAGGGATGGTGGAGCCTGGTGGGCTGTCTATGGGGTCTCACAGAGTTGGACACGACTGAAGCGACTTAGCAGCTGCAGCAGCAGTCTGGAAGACTGCAGCTGTCCAGAGGCCGTATAGCCAAGGGTTTTTGAGAACAGGAGCATCTGAAGCTCACTTGTAAGTGATTTGCATGCCTTCATGGCCCCAAGCCCTTCATAAGATCTTATACACAACCCTGAGTTGTCAGGACTTTAAGCAGCAGAAGATTTGAGTGATGTCCAGGAAGATTACACTCACAAAAGCAGGCAGAAAACACAGAAAGAAGGATAAATGCACAGTGGAGAAAGTTTCCAGAAGCAGAAAGGCAAAAATCCAAGGGCCTTGGTCAGTAGCACAGCCCCCTCAAGAATCCTCAGACACGGCAGGGATGGGGTGGGGCTAAGAGATGCCTGCATTCCCGCCACGTATGGGGTTAGAGGTTGAGTCCATTTAATTAAGTCTCAAAGGATGGAGTGATCTGGCTGCATGTCAGTTGCACTAGCTCTTTTTCTTTCCAACTCTTTAACTGCTGGGGCTATAGCTAAACACAGGACACAGAGGGCCTAGAACCCAGGGCTAACAGGAGGAGGGTAACACAATTCAAGGTTAGAGGAGAAAACATGGCAGGGATATGTAAGGGACATAAAATGTGGACACCTTGGCAGGAGATAGTTGCTCTAAATAGAGAGGGTGCTTGTGGTTTGAGTAAGACTTGTGCAGATTACAAATTAACATTTCAAATATTATTCACTTAGAGTTAAATTTGGTATATGTCATGTGGTAAGTGACCAAAAACCAAATGACTGTGATAAATTACTGAGAAGAAACTACTAAATCTGTTACATGGCAAATACAATGGGAGAAAAACTGGATCAAACAAGAAAACATGAAAATTTCCCGGCTCTCTGTTTAAAAGAGCTAAATTAAGCCATGAAATGATTGTATCAGTCTTAATTCTTTTCTGTTATTAATTGAACACCTTCTTGGAAACATGCAGATAAAAGTCCCACCTTGGAGAATTTGAGATAAGAGTGAATGGAAAGAAAGTGAAATTAACAGGCTTTTCCAGTTCACACTCATAATCATCACTCTTAGTTTGTTCAAAGCTGCCTATAAATGGGTAATATTAAATCGAACCTTTAATGTATTCTGATGTGGGGAGCTTACAATCTTAAGGCCTATTCTTAGGTCCACACTTTTCTTTGTACATAGTAAGGACCATAAAACCAGATGAACAGCAAAAGGCTGTTGTGAAATAGGATAGATGAGAGTCTCATGTGTTATAAAGAAATTCAAGCTGTTTCTTGTGATGAAAAATACATAGATATACACTGCAGATTGTCTTCAGCTACATGTAGTAGATCCCATAATGCATTAGTTTACAAGCATATTAATATGATAAAAGAAAAGATGAAATGTAGCTTTTTGCCTGGAGGAAGACTTCTCATAAATAACAAAATTGGCCAGATGTCCGGTGACCCTATAAACAGGTAAGCTTCTGCTGTGAAACCCATCACTTCACAGGAAATAAAGAGAGAAGCACAGTGTCTTCTATGGAAAAGATCCATCAAGAAATAGCCAAGATAATTTCCTTCACTTGACCATAAACCCATCAAAACTCCATGGAATGTGGTCACTTTATTTATGCAGTAACTGAATTCAGTTAACCACACATGCCATAACCTTCTTAAATAATAAGAGAGACAGACAACCATGGGACCTGTTTTTTAATAGGAATTCAAGTATCAACATAAATCTCCAGAGTCCTAAGGAATTTTTTTCTGAAATCAATAGTCACCAACACAGACTGACCTAGAAATATTGAGATTATATCTTATTTCTCCTTGGCGCCTCAAAACATTTATCTCCAAAATCTACCTACTTCAAGTGAACCATTTTTTTCTACTTTATTTGTTTATTAACTGAAGGATAATTGCTTTACAGAATTTCATTGTTTTCTATCAAACGTCAATAAGAATCAGCCATAGGCACAAGTGAAATATTTTTAGAAAAAGAATCCAAAAGGACTATAATCAGATATTGATTCTGAGAGGCTGATTGCCAATCCTAAAACAAGGAAACAGTCATTTCCTCTGTTATGAAAATTGGCCCAATATTAATGTGAGACATAAAAACATTTGAAGTCTGGGTCAGTATGATGTCATGGGAGCTAGACCTATTTGACTCAAGGAATACCAATGCAGAAGACTCAAGAGATGAAGCTTCAATTCCTGAGTTGGGAAGATCCCCTGGAGTAGGAAATGGCAACCCACTCCAGTATTCTTGTCTGGAGAATCCCATGGAGCCTGGTGGGCTACAGTCCATGGAGTCGCAAAGAGTCGGACACAACTGAGCAACTGAGCATGCATACATGACCCATTTTGTCTTTTTCTTTGTATGTTGTAAATGGCTTGATGCTTGGTGGTGCAGTAGTAGACTCTTGTCACGCTTCCCAGCAGTCCTGTCTGAAAACAGCTGTCTTCCCATCCACAGTCCTCCAAGGGGCAAATTCTCAATGGCACTAGTTTGACAAAAGGACGACTTATTTTAAAATGCAAAAAGGAAAGTTATAGGGACTTTCCTAGAAATCTAGTAGTTAGGACTCTGAGCTTCCATTGCAGGGGGATTGTATTCAACCCCTAACCTGGAAACTAAGATCCTGCATGCCGTGTCTGGTGAGGCAAGTTCAATTCAGTTCAGTCGCTCAGTCGTGTCTGACTCCTTGAAACCCCATGGACTGCAGCACACCAGGCTTCCCTGTCCATCACCAACTCCCAGAGCTTACTCAAACTCATGTTCATTGAGTTGGTAATGCCATCCAACCGTCTCATCCTCTGTCGTCCCCTTCTCCTCCCATGTTCCGTCTTTCCCAGCATCAGGGTCTTTTCCACTGAGTCAGCTCTTTGCATCAGGTGGCTGAAGTATTGGAGTTTCAGCTTCAGCATCAGTCCTACCAATGAACATTCAGGACTGATTTCCTTTAGGATTGACTGGTTGGATCTTGAGAGGGTAACAGGCAGGGAGGCCAGGGGTCTCCAAATGGAGGAAATAGGCTGCAAGCGTCAGACATTTTTTTCCTCTCTCATAAGTGGCAGGAGGAAACAAATAAGTGTTAGATTTTTTCCCCTTCTCTATAGAAATTTAGAAAAAGGTTTCTCTTAAAATACTGTGTTGCCATAAAGACACCTCCTTCCACCTGAACTTTTCTCAAACCTTGAGCTAACCAATACGTTTTTCTTATGGAAATGTTTGTCTTAAGCTACGTTAATGAAGAATGAATTTACCCTAAACTGTCTTTCTTCAAGTCAGTCCCACCTAAGACTCAGAACCTACTTGGCAAATCTATATGTTTTACTCATATATTGTTCTGCTAATCTATGTTAATGAAACTATATATTTACTTGGAAACCTGCCTTTCTTCAAGATTCATGTCAATCATTTTATGGCCCGGGATAACTCACCTGGTGCCAATGTTATCTCAAAATACACGTGGTGGCTAAGGGCCCTGTTGCCACTCTGAGTTTTGAGACATCTCCTTTCTATAGTTAATAACTTGGTAATAACCATATAATATCCAGCTAAAAACTAACGGGGGGCACTCGTTCTGCCCCCTTCTGATGTCTATGTCAGAAACTTGCTCTATCTCTTTTATACTTTAATAAAACTTTATTGCACAAAAGCTCTGAGTGATCAAGCCTTGTCACTGGCCCCGGATTAAATTCTTCTCCTCCAAAGGCCAAAAATTCTGGTGTCTTTTGTGGCTCAGCAACAACCTTTCAATCTCCTTGCAGTCCAAGAGACTCTCAAGAGTCTTCTCCAACACCACAGTTCAAAAGCATCAATTCTTCAGCATTCGGCTTTCTTTACAGTACAACTCTCATTTGTACATGACTACTGGAAAAACCATAGCTTTGGCTAGACAGACCTTTGTTGGCAAAGTAATGTCTCTGCTTTTTAATATGCTGTATAGGTTGATCATAGCTTTTCTTCCAAGGAACAAGCATCTTTTAATTTCATGGGTGCAGTCACCATCTGCAATGATTTTGGAGCCCAAGAAAAATAAAGTCTCTCACTGTTTCCACTGTTTCCCCATCTATTTGCCATGAAGTGATGGGACTGGACACCATGATCTTAGTTTTCTGAATGTTGAGTTTTAAGCCAACTTTTCACTCTTCTCTTTCATTTTCATCAAGAGGCTCTTTAGTTCTTTGCTTTCTGCCACAAGGGGGGTGTCATTTGCATATCTGAGATTATTTATATTTCTCCCAGAAATCTTGATTCTAGCTTGTGCTTCATCTAGCCCAGCATTTCACATGATGTACTCTGCATACAACTTAAATAAGCAGGGAGACAATATACAGCTCTGATGTGCTCCTTTCCTGATTTGGAACCAGTCTGTTGTTCTATGTCCAATTCTAACTGATGCTTCTTGACCTGCATACAGATTTCTCAGGAAGCAGGTCAGGTGGTCTGGTATCCCCCTCTCTTGAAGAATTTTCCACAGTTTTTGTGATCCACATAGTCAACGGCTTTGGCGTAGTCAATGAAGTGAAAGTAGATGTTTTTCTGGAATTCTCTTGCTTTTTCTATGATCCAACGGATGTTGGCAACTTGATCTCTGGTTCCTCTGCCTTTTCTAAATCCAGCTTGAACATCTGGAAGTTCACAGCTTACGTTCTGTCAAAGCCTGTCTTGGAGAATTTTGAGCATTACTTTACTAGCATGTGAGATGAGTGCAATTGTGCAGTAGTTGGAACATTCTTTGGCATTACCTTTCTTTGGGATTGGAATGAAAACTAACCTTTTCCAGTCCTGTGGCCACTGCTGAGTTTTCCAAATTTGCTGGCATATTGAGTGCAGCACTTTCACAGCATCATCTTTTAGGATTTGAAATAGCTCAACTGGAATTCCATTACCTCCACTAGCTTTGTACACAGTGATGTTTCCTAAGGCCCACTTGACTTCACATTCCAGGATGTCTGGCTCTAGGTGAGTGATCACATCATCGTGATTATCTGGGTCATGAAGATCTTTTTTGTATAATTCTTCTGTGTATTCTTGCCACCTCTTCTTAATATCTTCTGCTTCTGTTAGGTCCATACCATTTCTGTCCTTTATTGTGCCCATCTTTGCATGAAATGTTCCCTTTGTATCTCTAATTTTCCTGAAGAGATCTCTAGTCTTTCCCATTCTATTGTTTTCCTCTATTTCTTTGCATTGATCGCTGAGGAAGGCTTTCGTATCTCTCCTTCCTATTCTTTGGAACTCTGCATTCAAATGGGTATATCTTTCTTTTTCTCCTTTGCCTTTAGCGTCTCTTCTTTTCCCAGCTATTTGTAAGGTCTCCTCAGACAACCATTTTGCCTTTTGCATTACTTTTGCTTGGGGATGGTCTTGATCACTGCCTCCTGTATAATGTCATGAACCTCCATCCATAGTTATTCAGGCACTCTATCAGATCTAATCCCTTGAGTCTATTTCTCACTTCCACTGTATAATCATAAGGGATTTGATTTAGGTCATACCTGAATGGTCTAGTGGTTTTCCCTACTTTCTTCAATTTAAGTCTGAATTTGGCAATAAGGAGTTCATGATCTAAGCTACAGTCAACTCCCAGTCTGGCTTTTGCTGACTGTATGAGCTTCTCCATCTTTGGCTGCAAAGAATATAATCAATCTGATTTTGGTATTGGCCATCTGATGATGTGTATGTGTAGAGTCTTCTCTTGTGTTGTTGGAAGAGGGTGTTTGCTATGACCAGTATATTCTCTTGGCAAAACGCTGTTAGCCTTTGACCTGCTTCATTTTGTATTCCAAGGCCAAATTTGCCTGTTACTCCAGGTATTTCTTGACTTCCTACTTTTGCATTCCAGTCCCCTATGAAAAGGATATCTTTTTTGGGTGTTAGGTCTAGAAGGTCTTGTTGGTCTTCATAGAACTGTTCAACTTCAGCTTCTTCAGCATTACTGGTTGGGGCATACACTTGGATTCCTGTGATATTGAATGGTTTGCCTTGGAAATGAACAGAGATCATTCTGTCATATTTTGAGATTGCATCCAAGTACTGCATTTTGAACTTGTCTGCTGATTATGTTGGCTACTCCATTTCTTGGAGACTTGCCCACAGTAGTAGATATAATGGTCAACTGAGTTAAATTCCCCCATTCCAGTCCATTTTAGTTCACTGATTCCTAAAATGTCAATGTTCACTCTTGCCATCTCCTGTTTGACCACTTCCAATTTGCCTTGATTCATGGACCTAACATTCCAGGTTTCTATACAATATTGCTCTTTACAGCATCTAACCTTACTTCCACCACCAATCCAAAAAAAAAAAAAAAAAACCCAGAAAGGTACAGCTAATAAACAATCAAATTAGTACCAAATGCTAATTATTAAATATAAATTTTAATGATGGTAATATTCATCCTGGGAATTCCAAAAGTAAAAGCTGGAGAGTATATCAGTATGCTTCTCTCATCATGGTGTACAACACTATACATTAGCACTTCCAAATGCACAGATGATGCTAGATGCTTGGGAGGATAAAACTGCATATTATCCCTATCTTTAAGAAAGCTTGAGGACTTCCCTGGTGGTCCAGTGGTTGAGGTCCCAAGCTCCCAAGGTATGAGGCCCAGGTTTGATACCTGGTTAGAGAACTAAGATCCCACATGCCTCAGATAGGAGTTCACATGCCGCAACTAAGATTTGGCACAGTCAAATAAATGAAAATTTAAAAAAATTTTTAAGAAAGCTTACCTATTGATTTATCACAGAAGTAGTGCCATGGAACCTGTAAAGCACAATTCTGTTAGGCCATCAGTTGGGATTTTTGAAATTTTTGAAGCTGCAGGGCCATTTCTTCAAATAAACATTAGAAACCCACTTTATAAGAAATGTTCCAGTTGAGGGAATCAGGAGGGTTGGCTCTGAAGGAAATCTCTCCCAAATCCTAGCCTCAACCCCCTACTCCTTTTCTTTCTGGAGAAGGAAAGTGTAAATGTGGGCCTTGGGTACAAAACTGGCATTGTTTCCTTTCTTTATTTCTCAAAAAAAAAGTATAAGTTTAAAATTTTCTAGGCAAAACCACACTTTGAAATTAAAAAAAAAAAATAAGCAAAAAACCTTTGTGGGTATGTAACAGAATCTGAGCATAAATTTTAACAGAACTAGCTAAAAACTGTTAGCCTAACTGCTCTCATTCTTGCCTCAGACTGTCTACCTCTCTGTTCTCTTTGTTCACTGCGTCTAGCAGCCTTTTCTTGGCGCTGCCAGCCTCTCTACCCTGGAGTGAAAAAAGGCATTGTTTCATCTACTCATATACTTCTGTACCCCTTCAACCAAAATTTTTAAGATTATACTGGCATGCAAACTGTTCCTGTGTTCAGTTTTACCATTTTAAATAGACTGATTTCACTCTACAGGGTGAGAGAAAAACAGAAATGCTAAGTCTATAGTCATCACTATGATTGAGGTTTTTGTTACAGGTGAACAGATATTGCCATCTACTGTTGAGAAAAAATAAAATGCTTAAGCTCAAAGTTTTCAGCCTTAAGGTTTTGACAGAGCATAAATTTAAAACAGAAAAAAAATGACTTTATGAAAGTAGGATTTGGTATTCATAAGTCATTTGAAACCTAAGGAGAATAGAAAATATAGCAAACAAAACTTTCTTCCCTAAAATCAGAAAAAGTGTTATGTGCAATTATTCTTATTTCTGATTAAAAGCTAAAAGCAAATCATTGTTTTATCGATTTCTATTTGGCTCACCATTTTAGATACTAAAGTGAAGAATAAATATAAATATCATCCCTTTTGAATCATCTTTCTTCATTTAAAAATTTAACTTATATGTGTGCTTAGATGCTTAGTTGTGTACAACTCTTTCGGACCCTTTGGACTGTTGCCCACCAAAATTCTCTACCCATGGGATTTTTCAGGCAAGAATACTGAAATCGGTTGCCATTTCCTCCTCCAGCTGATCCTACCGACCCGGGGATCGAACCCACGTCTTCTGTGTCTCCTTCACTGTAGGCAGATCCTTTATCTGCTGAGCTCTCATGGAAGTTTTAAGGTACAGATCAATTTATTTCCTTTGTTTTCTCATAAAGCCACTGGAAGCGCATAAGACAAAGTCAGCTTTTAACTTCAGATTTAGCTACAAATATTCTTCAGAAAAATAGGGGAGTTAACAAATCAGCCTTTTGGGGGGCCTCTAACAGTACATAGTTAAACTCAAATGTTGGAGGAGGGCATGGCAACCCACTGCAGTATTCTTGCCTGGAGAATCCTACGGACTGAGGAGCCTGGAAGGCTATAGTCCACAGGGCGGCAAAGAGTCGCACACGACGGAAGCACGCGAGTTCAAAAGTAGAGAAAGCCCTTTTCGGGCAAAAACTCCCACAAAGGAGCTCAGCCCTGTGCTCTGTGATGACCTGGAAGGGTGGGATGATAGGAAGGGAGAGAGGCCCAAGAGGGAGGGTGTACTATGTATGCATAGAGCTGATTCACTTTGTTGTACTGCAGAAAGCAACATAACATTATAAAGCAATTATCCTCCAATTTAAGAAAAAGAAAAAAAAAAAAAACCTACCAGGAAAGCAGTGCATCTGAGTCAAGAAATGCAGCCACATTATAACTCTCCTGCTGGTAAGGAGAGATAGAGCTCTGTGCCTCCAGGTCCATCAACATGAAGAATGACCTGTCGTTTTCCTGGTGACGAGCTGGAGGAAATGATCTGGTGGCTGAAATTCAGTTGTTTTTGCACCTAAGACAGTATTTTTCCCTTTCAAAAGTATTTATTTAACTGTCAACAGCTGAGCACTATGCAATGGCCTATGTCAGCTATCTCCCGCCGAAGAGAAGTGGACGTGAAGGGTGATATGGGGATGGCGCCAAGCGAGCCCCCAATGAATGAAAGGGAAAGAGACCTTTACTCTTTGCGGTGTGTTAATCCAAGTATGAAAGCTGACTACACACCATCCGCTGTGTATGATGTATATCTATGTATATTTGTGTTGTGTATCTCTGTAGAGGACTTCAAGTTCGTAAAAATTATTAATTGATTCTGTTTTATCAACCTTTCTGGTTCCAACCATTATGGTTTACTTTGCTGGATTCTTTAAGGTATTTTCATCATGTTTAATATTGGAAGAGCATTTACTGCTTTTGAGGGGCCCTCATTCAAGTCACAATTTATTTGTTCATTTAACAAATGCGTACTGAGCACCAGCCAAGCGCAAGCCTCTTGCAGGCATCAGAAATGCAAAGCTGGAAGACAGACTCGCCTGTCCTTCAAAGAGCCTTGAAGTCCAGGTGAGGTAAGAAGGAAGCAATCTCACTTTTGGGTCTACAAAACACTGTTAGAAGTTTCCTGACAGAAAAATGAAGAAGCACTAGGCATTAATAACATGAACACCTGATCTGTTTCTGCTTGGTGGACGCGGCAGGAATCATAAAGGTGCAGGTGATAGAAAACTGAATAGTACATGAGCCAGCAGAGAGGACACTTTCTGAGGACTGAAGGTCATTGTAAAATGCCATACACTCAGCAGGAACCAGCAGCTGAATCTAGGGAGGAAATGTCAGGTGGTAGCTCCAGGCATATACGCATAGTGTCTTATATGCAGGGAAGATATAAAGGTTATAAGGAGAACAGCTTATAAGCAGAGAAGTGGTGTAATGTCATAATCCCCTGAATTATTATTCCAGAGGTTAGGCCCTGCATAGAAAGTCCACCTCCCCAACAGCTAACATCCCAGTAGAAAGGGGAGTCACCACATAATGTTCTGGGGAACAGGGAATGTCTTGCTCCCTGCATGCTCCCTGGACAGAGAAGTGACCTTGATGGAAAGGGAGGGCCTCCAAAGCCCACATGTGGGTATCAGCCTCTTCTGCATGCAAACTCTGCCTTGCTAAACCAACCATGTACTAATCTACCAAAAACAGAGAGGAGAAGAGCCTCCAGGACACACAGATTTATTGCTCTTAAGAGGAGCAGAGAACAGGAACTGAAGGCTCCTGTTGGCCACCCTGAGTTGATTTGAAGCTATGGGCATCAGGGAACTACCAACTGTTCACGAGCAAAGAAGTAACAGGATCTGATTCATAAATTATAGAGGACACCAGCATGGAGAAAGATAGATAGGGGATAGGAGGCCAGTCCGAGAGTTATTGCAAAAGATCAGACTAGAGGATCTGACATAAAGCAAAGTCAGAGAGGGCGGGAGGAGAGTCAGAATGCAGAGATGCACGCTCAGGGTGGAACCAGCAGAACTTCAAGGCTGGTTAGGTCTGGGGGGACAGAAAAGAGTCTAATGTTGCCTAGTCTCTGGCTGAGTTACAAGCTGGATTGGCGAAGACAGAGTCAGGAGGAAGATGAAAGACAATCCGGCTATTTTTTTAGCTTTCTATTTTGAAATAATTATAGATGCAGAAGAAGTTGCAAACATAGTGCAGAGAGCTCGCATGCACTCTTCACCTAGTGTCCCCTAATGGGACCATCTTACACAGCTATAGCAGAATATTAAAACCAGGCAATTGATATCGGTAATGTATGTGTATAATGCTTTGTGATTTTATCAGATATGATTTGTGTAGTCATCAGTGCAATCAAGACTTGAAACCATTTCACAAAGATGTCCCTCATGCTACCCACTTGCAGATACATCTACCCTTACTTCCCTCCATCATCCCTATTTTTGGCAACCATGAATCTCTACCTCTACAATTTGTCATTTTTAGAAGGTCATGTAAGTGGGATCATATCTCTGTGACCTTGTGTTACTGGCTTCTTTCACTCAGAATAATGCCGGAGATATATTCAAGTTGTTGCAAGTATCGGTGGTTCCTTTTTACTGCTGAGTAACATCCCATGGTATGGATGTACAACAGTTTGTTTCATCATTCACCCAGTGGAGGATATTTTAGCTCTTCTCCAATGTTTTGGCTCTCAAAAATAAAGCTGCTATGATGCAAATCTGCTCAATGTTATGTGACAGCCAGATGGGGTAGGGGGAGTTTGGGGGACAATGGATACGTGTATATGTATGGCTGAGTTCTTTCCCTGTTCACCTAAAACTATCACAACATTGTTAACCAGTTATTTGTTGTGGTATTTAGTCACTAAGTCGGTCCGGCTCTTTGGCGACCTCATGAACTCCTGTCTGCCAGGCTCCCGTGTCCATGGGATTTCCCAAGCAAGAATACTTAACGAGCTATAACCCAATACAAAATAAAAACGCTTTAAAAAAAAAAATAAAGCTGCTATGAACACATGTACTGGTTTTTGTAAAAACATAACCTTTCATTTCTCTGGTATAAATGTCTAGCAGTGTAATTGCTGGGCCATATGGTAAGTACATTTAGTTTTTTAAGAGTTATCTTTCAACATAAGTATAATTGTATTAACTTTTTGAAAGTAAGAAATAAGAAGCATGGTAGCTAGCAGCCCAGGCTTTACAACAAATAGACTTGAGATTCAATATGGCTCTGACATCAACTGTGAAACTTGGTAAATTAATTAACTCTGCTATATTTATATGTCATTTTCTTTCATGTGTAGATTTCTGTAATCTTCGAATGGCTTCGGAATAGCACCAGATTGATAATTTCCTGCTTTACTTGAATACCAGACAGGTAGAGTTCCTAGGGAAAGATTGAAAGCAGAAGAAGGGGACGACAGAGGATGAGATGGCTGGATGGCATCACTGACTCGACGGACATGAGTGTGAGCAAGCTCCAGGAGCTGATGATGGACAGGGAAGCCTGGTGTGTGCTGCAGTCCATGGAGTTACAAAGAGTCAGGTACAACTGAGCGACTGAACTAAACTGAACTGAGAATTCCTAGGTATGAAATGTATAAGTGTGCCAATTATCAAGTAAGGAAAAGAGAACTGGACTGAATACAACTGAGAATCTAGAGAAGATGAGCCAGTTTTTATTAAGATGAGCAGGGAGTGTGTTGGAGACAGACAGGAAAGGAGAATGAGGAGTTGGCGAACTCATCACTGGGCAACTGAAAGAGAATCTAGAAAAACCCAGTCTCAAGACTCACACGGGAGAAGACAGAAAAGGAGCTTCCCAGGTGGCGCTAGTGGTAAAGAACCGCCTGCCAATGCAGGAGACATAAGAAACATGGGTTTGATCCCTGGGTCGGGAAGATCCCCTGGAGGAGGGCATGGCAACCCACTCCAATGTTCTTGCCTGGAGAATCCCAAGAACAGAAGAGCCTGGCGGACTATAGTCCATGGGGTCACAAAGAGTCAGACATGAGTGAAGAGACTTAGCATGCACACATGTGATTTAATGAAAGACACACAGTCCAGGAGGGTTCTGTGACTGGTGGTTTTTTAAGCTACAGGTGTTATAAGGAATTCAGGAGTTGAAGCAATGGGGAAGACAAAATATTTGTATGTATGATCAATACAGCAGAATTTATTTTATTTGGGCCATGAGACATGGCTTATGGGATCTTCCTTGACCAGGAATCAAACCTGTGACCTTGACAGTAAGAACTCAGAGTCCTAACCACAGGACCACCAGGAAATTCGTATCAACAGAATGTATGACTCATGTTTCATATATGGTTTAAAGCTAAGATAAAACGATAACTGAACTGGGATGGGGATAGCATTGGTGACATGATTATTTAAGAGGGGCCAGATCTAGGTGGGAGTCTAGACAGAGGGGTCAAATAGAAGCAGAGTTCAAACTGACAACATATAGTCAAGTTCAAGAAGGCCAGCAGAGGCAAAAAAAAGGCATAAATACACCCAAGTCCAGGCAATGAGAAGTGACTATCACGAGATCACAGAATAGATAAAGCACGTGGGGGTGGATGAATTTCTGAATCTAGAACATAAGCTTTTTGTTTTTATCTATTTTCTGCTGTGTGCTGCTTCTGTGAAGCTCTGTGCCTTTGGGTGTTAGTTCTATCGAGGAAGAGCTTCAAGACCTGCCATAATATCCTAGCCTGGGACTTCCCGGTGGTCCAGTGGTCAAGACTCCTCACTTCCACTGCAGATGCATAGTTTCCATCCCTGGGCTGATAACTAAGATCTCAAATGCTGTGTGGCAGAGCCAAAAAAGAAAAGAATCAAAAGAAGAAAAGCTAAATAAATTACATGGGGAATAGTGATATTGGAAGTACAGAGGAAGCATTAGTTAAGTGAGGAGATCACAGACCTTGCTCACCCTCAATTTTATCCTATATAAAATCCAGATTGTAGTAGTTACAATAGTAGCTTTTGTACTAATAATCATTTTTAAAGTATTCAGCAACTATTAGTCTTGTACTAACAAAATAATTGTTTTAAAGTATTCAACAAACTGTTGTTTGAGTATGAGAAGAATGAAGGATTCCTTGCACACAACCTAGGCTCTGACATCTTATGGAGGAGCCGAGGGTGGTGGGACTGAAAGTTTCAACCCGCTAATCACCTGGTTGATTCCCGGAAGCAACTTTAGGTGCTTTCCAAAAATCAGCTTATTAACATAAGCTCAGGTGTGGCTGAAAGGAATTTCTTGTGAATATCAAGACATCTTTGTCATTCTTAAAATTTAGGAAATTCCAAGGGTTTTAAGAGCTCTGTGGCAGGAACAGGAAGGAAGACTAAATATATATTTCTAATTATAAATTACAATATCATACTTCCCTAATCCACCGAAACTACTTTCACCAATACATGGGATGACCATGTAAATATTGTATAAACCAAAACTTTTGAGAATGAAAGGTAACATTAATAATTACAATGGATGGTGCTTGCTTTGGCCGCACATGTACTAAAATTGGAACGTTACAGAGATCAGCATGGCCCTTGCGCAAGGATGACACGCGAATTCATGAAGCGTTCCATAATTTTTGATGTATGGTGAAAACCAGCAGAATATTGTAAAGTAATTAGCCACCAATTAAAATAAATTAATTAATTTAAAAATAATTACACTGCTTGGTAGAAAAAGCAGGGCCTGTCCTGTATACAAACTAAAGCTAATGACAACTGTCTAAATATTTTCACTTGGATGTTTCACATCTCACTCAACATAAAAACACTGAATCATTGACATGCCTACAAAACCTATTCTTCCTCATGTTATTAAATCTCATCTACATTCATCCCACTTGCTCAGGCAGAAACCTAAGAATCATGACCAATTCCCCCTTCCCTTCTCTCATGTGCATGTCATAAAATCCCTATCACAGACCTATCTACAAAATACCATCTGAAAATATACAGTCCTCTCCTCCTCCATCTACTAGCATATTATTCTCTAGCATAACACCCTGTTCATTTTCTTTACACTCTGTAATTATATATTTATTAGTTTATTTGTCACTGTTTGTCTTCCCTAATTTACTGCCTGGGATGCTGAGGTTTGGTCACCCAGTGCCTGGTATTCCTAGCACCTAGCATGATGATGACACATAGCAGATACTCAATAAATATTTATGGGATTAATGAATAAATGAATAAACAGATGCAAAAAATAAGTAAATACCTGCAAAACACCTTCAAGAAATATTAGCATAAATAGTGTGAAATTCAAAATACTATAGCTGAGTCTTTGTGCCCTATTAAAAAAATCAGCATTTGAATCTCTAAGACAAAGACCAAACAACCAAGTAAGTGGGGGAAGGCAAGAAAGACAGGAGAGAAGAAAAGCAGAGAGAACTGGTAAATTCAAACCATTCCCTCTACTTACTATGATAACTTTGAGGTCCATCCATGTTGCTGCAAAAAACATTATTTCATTCTTCTTTATGTCTGAGTAATAGACCACTGTATAAATATACCACATATTCTTTATTCATTCATCTGTCAACAGACATTTAGTTTGCTTCCCTGTCTTGGTGATTGTAAATAGTGCTTCAGTGAACATTGGAATGCATGTATCTTTTCAAATTATAGTTTTCCCCAGATCATATGCCTAGGAGAGGGATTATAGGATCATATGGCAACTCTATTTTTATTGGGTTGGCCAGAAATTTCAACTGGGTTTTTCCATAACAATAGTTTTTTAAGTTTTAAAAAAGAAACAGCCATCCCCTCTAGCCTTCTCCTTTGCCCTTCATATAACTCTGTTTTAATTCCATATCTTGGGCTAGCAGAGAAAATTACACTCTTCAACAGGTAAGAACAATTTTTCTGGAACACCATCCTGTCTGATAGAGAAGGGAAGATGTGTTGACTTGAAAGTCAACAATTCAGAAGCAGTATCATCAACAGTGCTCTTCTTCTCTAGACTCAGGTTGTTGTGATGAATGCCAAAGGAAGGTTTGTTCCACACAGAAACAGCACATTAGGCAATCATCCAACAGCACCTATTAACTCTTTTTAAACATTAACTTTTGTTTTTGTTTTTTACCTGTGCTGGGTCTTTGTTGCTGCGTGTGGACTTTCTCTATTTGCAGCGAGCAGGGGCTGCTTTCTAGTTGCAGTGCTCAGGTTTCTCACTGTGGTATCTTTTCTTGTCGCATAGCACTGGGTCTAGAGCAGGAATGCTCAGTGGTTATGGCACACTAGTTAGTGGCCTCGAGGCATGTGGAATCTTCCCAGACCAGGGATGGAACCTGTATCCCCTGCATCGGCAGGTGGACTCTTAACCACTGGACCACCAGGGAAGTCCTAAACATTAACTTTTACGTAAAAATTAAAGTAGATGGATATCCTGACTTCAGATACAACATTATTCATAGGAACTTCCCTATAATAAACAACCAGCCAAATAAGGGGAGAGCCTATTCTGAGAAAAGGAAGGAATGGGATTGGGAGATGGGAAAAGTCAAGTTTTCATTACTGTATATCTCATTATTGAAAAGCTGCACATCAACACACAAGACACACACATAGAAGAAAAGATTCTTTCTTCTCTTAGAATAAGCAATCTAAGCATTCTTAGGAAGTTGGCTCCAACTTCCTAGTCTTTGGGCCTATATCCCTGAATAGCATAAGTCTCTTGTCAAGACTGGTGCTGCCTCTGCCTTCCGGCATCTATGCCTCTGCTGTTTGATATTATAAATATTCACATGCCACATCCATGGTAGTGGTAGCTACAAAACATCCCTAACAGGAGAAAATTTACTTGCAAATATAGTATCTGAAAGTTGCAAGTCCTGTCTTTAGAAAGGGCAATGCCTTCATCACTGGGCATCCAGGCTGTGGGAGTTCCCAGTGGAAGAAGAACAGGCCCCAGAGATTTCCGAGGCAGGCCTCCTATCTCATGGAGAACATTTTCTTCTAGGACAGAAGCCACCTAGAACAGGAACACAGTATCATTACGTGGCAAGATAGCAATCATCCTGCAGTCATGCCAGTCCTCCTGCATCATTACACTGATATTAGTAGAAGCAACAAAAACCTCGACTCCAACTGGCTTGAACAATAAAGTGATTTATCAGCTCATGTATTTGAAAAGTCCAGAAGTAGGGGAAGATTGACAGTACAGTCCATTAAGGACTCCACCTTTCTCTGTGTGTGTCTCTGGGTTCTGCATCTCTTTCTGTGTTGACTCTGTCCTCAGAATGGCTTCCCTCCTTGTTGCAAGAGAAGCAACATCAGTTTTCTTGCTTCTTCGTTCCCATCAGAAGAGACCCTTACTTCACTCATCCACTAAACTGAAGTGCGGGACTTGTACCAGCTGGACCATCCTAGAACCATCATGATGACAAGGGAAATGGGATTAGAACCGTTCCAGAAAGAGGCCAGGGTCAATCTATCCCACCTGCAATGCATGGCTACAGCTGAATGCATGAGTCAGGTGTGATGTAGGAATGGCATCATTGTCTCCCTATCCAGCCTCTACACCGATGTTCTCTGTCCCTGTAACTTGGAACATCAGAGCCATCCAAGAAAGAGGCGCACTCTGTTCTTGGTTATTCTCTCTCTCTCTCTTTCCACTCTTTCCCTCTCTTTCTTTCTCTCATTCTCCATATCATCGTTACCTTCTGCCTTGTGAAAACTGATTGGCGGTGAAAGCAAGGTGGGAAAGGGGACAAGGATAAGACAAAAAAGATATAATATGTCCTTCATTTAGTTTTCTAGAGTGAAAACTAGAAAACTTCTAGACTTGAGAAATGAATGATTAAATCTACACAGCTACCCTAAGTCTGAAACTGTGGTCCAAACTAAAGCCCTAGATTAGCAAAGTGTGTGGTGATCCAGAAAAAAATTTATTATGGAAACTTTAGACGAGAAAGCAAAATAGGTAGATTACGTAGAGGTATTATATCAGTATGGAAAATTCTGCTTCAAACCAATACTATTGCTTGTGTTAGTCATTCACTGTCAGTAATTAAGTAAATGAATAATCTAAAAATAGGTCAAGAAGTTCCCTGGTGGCCTAGTGATTATAATTCCAGGCTTTCACTGCCATGGCTTGGGTTCAATCAATGGTCAGGAATCTGAGATCCCACAAGCTGTGTGACACAGGCAAAAATAAAAATAAAGGTAAGATATTAGGGACTTCCCTGATTGTCCAGTGGTTAAGACTCCACATGCAGAGGACACAGGTTCAATCCCTGGTCGAGGAACTAAGATCCCACATGCAGTGCAGTGTGGCAAAAAGAAATTTTTTTTAAAGAAAAATTCAAAATATGGCAAATGTGCATAATAATTATTCACAATAGCAGGAAAATAGTTGAAATTAACTTAAATATCCATCAGTAGATAAAATCTCATGTAGATTATGGTTCAACCACTCAATGGAATATTAAGTAACAGTATTAAATAACAGTTCTGAAGGATCTGCAATATCAAAAAGCAATGCCTATTCGGAGAAGGCAATGGCACCCCACTCAAGTACTCTTGCCTGGAAAATTCCACAGACGGAGGAGCCTGGTAGGCTGCAGTCCATGGGGTCGCTAAGAGTCGGACACGACTGAGCGACTTCACTTTCACCTTTCACTTTCATGCACTGGAAAAGGAAATGGCAACCCACTCCAATATTCTTGCCTGGAGAACCCCAGGGATGGGGGAGCCTGGTGGGCTGCCATCTATGGGGTCACACAGAGTAGGACACGACTGGAAGTGACTTAGCAGCAGCAGCAGCAGCATGATGCCTTTACTACCAAGTGTAAAAAGCACAATTTGAAAAATAATTCTGTAAAATTTTGCATGTCAGATATAATTATATAAAATATACAGTCAAAAAGAGACTAAAAAGAAATATACCAAATGGTACTTGAGTTTTACAGAAATGCTGTTATCTAGTTCTCAATGTTTTTTGTGATACTGTTACATTCATTTATAACTGAAAAAAAAATTAGAAAGCATTATTACTTGGCAGACATCTACTTAGCATTTGGCTTTTGCGCTGATAAAAAAGCAGTTACAATTGGTGGTCTGTGGTCTGTCCCAACAGCACTCATTCATTTACTCAACAGCTGTTGAGTAATTATTCACTACCTGCTATGTACTAGACAGGAGAAGGCAATGGCAACCCACTCCAGTACTCTTGCCTGGAGAATCCCAGGGACAGGAACCTAGTGGGCTGCCATCTATGGGGTTGCACAGAGTCAGACACAACTGATGTGACTTAGCAGTAGCAGCATGCATTAGACACCAGGGATATTCCAGTGAGGTAAATGACTTTGTCCCTGCCCCTATCTCTACAGCCCAGTGCGGAAGGCAGACAATAAGCAAATAATTTATTACAAATCAGGAAAACATGCTATGAAGGTAACCAACAAAATGTCATACAAGGAAGGGGAAGCTGCTAAAAGGGAGTCAGAGGTTTCCAAGAAGTTAGTATCTAAATCAAAATGAGGATGAGAAGGTGCCCAAAATTCCAAGTGCAGGAACAGAGCAATGCAAGCAGAGGAACTATGTTGAAAGAGAGCTTGGCAAGTCCTGGGAACTGAAAGGAGGGGGCCCTGGGGGGCTGGAGCACAGAAAACGAGAGAAGAGGGGAGAAAATGAGGTTGAAAAGGTAAGGAGAGACCAGATCATGCAAAAGCTTGATAAGAATTTTAGATTTTATTCCAAGTACAATGTGAAACTATTGAAGAGAAGAAACACAGTCTGGTTTGCATTTTGATAAATTCATTCAGGCTGCTTTGTGAAGAATGATTTGGTGGTGAGTAGGGGACATGATAAGAAGCAGAAAACTAGTCAAAAGGTCTCTGCAGGAGACAACAGTGAACTGGATTAGGTGGTGATGGAATGAGTTAGAGATAGACCAGAGGACATGGTGAGGTGAGGGGAGAATGAGGCAGGGTGAGGCCCAGATTACTGGTTTGAGCAGCTGAGTGTACAGCAATGGCACTTACAGAGATGGGAGAAGAGAGCAAGAATTAGGGAAATAAAATGAAGAATTTAGTTAAACTTAGATAACACTGCGGGAAATCCCTGGTGGTCCAATGGTTAAAATTCCACTTCCTTAATGCAAGAGGCATGGGTACAATCCCTGGTTGGTGAACTAAGGTCCTACCTGCCATGTGGCATGGCCAAAAAAAAAAAAAAAAAACACAGATGCAATGTATAACCTGTTTATATAATCTTACTCTCCAGGAAGAACTTTGAGGAGGGGAATATGTTTCTCACCTTTGAAGTCTCAACAATGCAACATGTTACAGACGAAGCATTTAGTAAGTGTGAAATGAATGACACAGTTTTGCAAGTATTTCATTCCTTCCAGTGTAATAAAATTCTACTTATTGTGAAAAGCCTGATTTTAGACAGTTTCCCTTACCAAGGCAGACAAGGAAAAAGTGATTGACCATTAATGATTCGTTAATTGAAAAAGAAAAAGTTTAAGATGCTTATTTTTGTAATTCTTTGTTTGTTTAGTTTTCTGTAGTTAGACTAAAATGGGAGTTAAAAGCTTTCGTGTGTATGTTTAAATTCTTGGGCCTGCTACTGACCTTCTTCAAGTGAGTTTTACCTCCCAGTGTTTTCATTTTCTCCATTTGCAAAAGGGAGATAATGGTAGTTGCCTTATCTCACAAGGATGTCATGAAAATAAGTCAGATAAATTGCTTTGCCCTCCTTAGAGAGGGGCTCTAGAAAGTAAGCATTATTACATATGATGATGAATACTCCTAACTTCAAAGATATTTTTAAATTGCCCCCCAAGTCTTTGAACATGGTAAGCCTATGAATAGCACTGTGTTAGGTGTTTATACATTTCTGGCAAGCTTTCACCTCTTGTTAAAGCAGTAAATGGTCTTTGAACAAATGTATTTCTCATTCTTTGATAACTCTGCTTCCTTGTTTGTACACTTGAAAGATGATTATCATCTGGCATATGAGGTCAAGTTGAACTCCTTGGTGCCATTACAGTTCAATTGCAGCTTTAATTGAGTTTTTCTTCCAAGGTTGAAAATAAGTCAATGGTTCACTTTAGTAAGCTACTTACATTTTAAATAATTATGAGACGAATTCAACTATTTTCTGCAAATGATATGTACAAATAATGCTTTTCATTTTAGCTATAATATCCTCACTCAAAACTTGATATAAAAATTCAGTAATTTTATTTCTTCATTTGCTGTATTATTTTTCTGATGGGTTCTCCTAAAATCAGGTTTAATAGCTCTAATTATTCTTTTAACATCTCTAACATAGACAGCCATGATGCACACATAAATATCATCGCAGTAAAGACCTACAGCCCTCAAGACAAAACATAGGATAGTAAACATCTTCTAGAACAACTTTTTTCTTTTCTTTTCTTTTTGCTGGTCATGCAGCATGCAGGATCTTACTTCCCCCTGCTCAATCAGGAACTGAACCCATTCCCCCTGCAGTGGAAACATGGAGTTATAACCACTGGACCACTGGAAAAGTCCCTAGAACAGTATGTCTTATTGCAGATGTGCATCGAGTTCATTATTAGTGTGATATAAAAAACCTGACGTTAGCACTTCCACCCTTATCCATACATCCTTTACCTGTATACCCAACACAAATCAAAACCACTTTCTGCTGGAGTAGAAACAATGCTCCCAACAGACTGCTATAAAATCATTCCTTGCAAACTATGAGAATAAGACCCAGAAGGAAACAAAAGGAATGAATCACATCAAGATTAAGAAAATAGACTGTAGATATAGTGGGAAAACTATCCCTCTTAAAGGGGAGGCAGCCTTGTGGGAATGGAGTCCCCAAATTGCAAATATTTCAGGGGGGAGACAAAAAAGAAGATATTTATGTGAAAGTGAAGTCGCTCAGTCATGTCCCACTCTTTGTGACCCCATGTTCCTCCTACCAAGTTCCTCCGTCCATGGGATTTTCCAGGCAAGAATACTGGAGTGGGTTGCCATTTCCTCCTCCAGGAGATCTTCCTGACCCAGAGATTGAGGTAACAGTACTCCAGGCATCTTGTGATGAGCCTGAAGTTTCCACCCTCCACCTGGGTGGGGGACTTAGCTCTGCAGAAGAATTTAAAGATGTTGTTAGAGATATTCTTCAAGGACCCTGCCCCAGGGCTACAGAACTCTGCCTCAGGGCTAGACTATTGTTTCTTGACTGCCCCTCCACTGTTTCTGCATTCCCTCTCCTCCCTGATTAGCCCTCTGAAGCTCAGGGAAGGTCACAGAGGCTGAGAGAAGCCTATTTCCTACAAATTAAAAAAGAGCGACCCAGAGATGAGTTGTACCTGGGAGCCCCACAAGGTTCTACTCGGTTTCAATACTGCACACTTTGATGACTTTCTAAGAAGGGAGATCTAAACCAAGGTGGAGAAAGGGTATGGAGGGAAATGGCCTCAACCTAACCAACAGATGGGAGAAGCCTCCTCACATCCCACCAGGATCTGACAGATGGACACTAAAGGACAGGCCTATCCCTCAGGGTGATTCACAAAACAATTGTCCTAGGTGTCCTAGGTCCTAAAACTGGGGAAGGAGTTCCAATTCTATTTTCACAATGTTATTGAAGTTTTCTTTTTAAATTTCTGTCTTTAGTGATATTTCCGGGGGCCTATAAAAGTTGCCATGAGCATAGCCTGCTCTCAAATACAATTATCTTGCATAGGCCTTTAACAGGTGGGATGGCCCAAACTGCCCTACTTCCAGGAAAATCACTCCTAACTTCTGGTATTGCTGTAGCCACGCATTCCGGGAAACAAACTCACTCAGAAGGACAATGCAGACAGTGGAGCGCAGTCTATTACACCGGTGGGCCCAAGACAGAGTCTCCTCTTAGCCAAGGACCCCGACCAGTTTTTATGAAAACCTTATATACCCTAAATATACATGCACAAACCCACCTCCCCAAATTCCCTGACAATCAAAGTTAACCCATGATTCATATGCCTTAAGCCTAGGTAGTTAACAGTGGGCAATTATCAATAGGCCTGTGGTCAAACCCCAATAAGCCTAATAGAATGTATGATTCTATTGGTTACACAGATAATTAGGGTATTCTTTTAGCAATGGAGAGCTCTGGGGCTCTTCTTTCTGGGGGCCTGGTTTTCCAGTTGGTATATCATTTCCATAGATACTGGGCATTTAGCTCAAGGTCCACAGTCCGGCCCAAGATGGAGTCCTGCTTTCAAGATAGAGCCTGTTCTGTTTCCTCCTTCAGTATAGTTGAATTTACCTAGGCCAAAGGTCACAGATTAGTAGGTACAGTGGGCCAGATTTTTTCCTCAAAATGGTTTTGAGTGGCCCATTGCAATGACTTCTGACACCAACATTCAAGTTAGGCCAAACTTCACAGGTTAAGGGCATAGTTCTCCATAAGGCTGCCCTTAGTGATATAAGGGGTGAGACAGGGATTCCCCAAGTCATCCTGACTTCCCACCAGCTGGCTACAATTCAGCTGACTACCCCTCAGGTTAGAGAATTCACTACAGTGACTCATAGAACTCAGAAAAGTGCTATACTTACGATTTCAGTTTTATTACAGAAATGATTCAAATACAAACCAGTCAAAGAGAGAGACGTGTATGGTGAAGTCTTTGGGAGGGTCCCCAAAGTGAAGCTTCCTTGCCCAAGCTTCAAAATGCCCAGAGTATTTATTGGGACTTCATTATGTCAACATGACTTGTTGAGTCACTGGTCAGTCTCTAACCCCACTACTCTCTTGAGAGGTCTGGCTGATGAGGACATGTTTGGGATTGCTGGTATAACCAGCCTCCATCCTAGGTCATCCCATAAGCTATCAGGTGTGGTCTGAGGGGCCCACCATGAATAAGAAAGGCACTGCTAGGAAATCCCAAGGGTATAGGAGCTACTTCTCAGGATTCAGGAATAAAAGCCATCCAAATTCTTTACTGGGGTTTTCCCAATGGCTCAGATGTAAAGAATCTGCCTGCCAATGCAGGAGACTCAGTTTCCATCTCTGGGTTGGGAAGAGCTCCTAGAGAAGGGAATGGCAACCCACTCCAGTATTTGGATAGAGGAACTTGGTGGGCTAGAGTCTATGGGGTAGCAAAGAGGCTGACACAACTAAGCAACTTAACAATAACAACAACAAATTCTTTATTATACAACCATACTGAAATGGAGCAGGACCCTATGGTCTTCCCCCCCAAAACCCCACCCCCACCATGTCTTCTGCTTGCCTTTTGTCTGCGGAAGACTTTAGTCAAAGGATAAGTTTAATCAGATAAGTGAGAAATGCAGAAACAAAACAGAGAAAGAAGACCAAATAATAATAAGGTAGCATTAAGCATAGCCAAGGCCCTTTAGTCCTTTCTCAAGGGCTATAGATAATATTCTGAGCTGTGAGCTGTCTTGTAGACAGTAAAACACCAGGTGGAGGAGTTAACAACAAGATTACCAGACTGTACCCACAACATGAGCTGCCACAATTCTGAGAACTGGCTTCAAAGAAATGGGAACAAATGGACCCTGAAACTGAAGATATTAACTGTACCTAAAACAACCAAGATTACGCTGGTCAGACCACCGATGGCCAATTTGAAGATGACTGTCAGAGCTGACTGTTATGTTTTTGCAGGTAGCCCCTTCCTTCTTTCTTTAAAAAAAAAAAAAGCCCTTGCCCCACTGGTTGCCAGAGCTGGAGTGGCCTTTAGACAGATATTTGCCTTCCCCGCCTTCCTCCCCAGTTGCCAGCATATGAAATAAAGCAAAATTTCCTTCCCACCAACCTGCCTGTTTATGAGTTTCTGAGCAGTGAGCAGCTTGATCCCACACTCCTTCTGTAACAATATTTAAATTTTATTTTAAATTAACTATCAACAGACGGTAAAGCATCTGCCTACGATGTGGGAGACCCGGGTTCAATCCCTGAGTTGAGAAGATCTCCTGGAGAAGGAAATGGCAACCCACTCCAGTATTCTTGCCTGGAAAATCCCATGGACGGAGGAACTTGGTAGGCTACAGTCCATGGGGTCACAAAGAGTCGGACATGACTGAGAGACTTCACTTTCACATAAATATCTTCTTTTTTGTCTCCCCCTGAAATATTTGTAATTTGGGGAGTCCATTCCCACAAGGCTGCCTCCCCTTTAAGAGGGATAGTTTTCCCACTATATCTACAGTCTATTTTCTTAATCTTGATGTGATCATTCCTTTTGTTTCCTCTGGTGCACTGCAGAGACCTAAGTTGTGAACCTTGGCCTAAGTCTCGGATATTTTTGCTGTTTTTAACTTCCATCAAACATTATTACCTTAAAAGAATAAATGGGGAAGGAATGGCAATTACCTTTTGTCATTTCATTCTCACCTGAATTTAAAACCACTCTTTTTCTACACTTTGTGTGAGTGTGGGTGCAGGTATCTTCTGCTTGTCTCTTACATCTTGAGCCAGGCCAATATGAAACTTTCCACTGCAGAACCAGGACAAACTAAATTAAAACTCATGACATCCTCAAATCAAAAACTATAGCCAACCTTAGAAAAGAAAACTCTCTTTTTAGAGACAAAACAAAACCCATGTTTCTCAGTAATTTAAAATTCTCACATTCCCCTTTATAACTTGAAATTCATCATAAGTAATTAAAACTAAGTTCATTGGCAAGTAATCTTTAAGGATGTTATTTTATTTTAAGCCAGAAAATGATGGTGGGGCTAACACTAATAATTTTTGCAGGCAAGCCAATGAAGCATTAAGATGGCACATAGTAAATACAACACTGGACTTGAAAAGTTCAAGGGGCTAATTGCTGGTCCCAACTCAGCAAAAAATAAACTTAAATAAGCGAGTTTCTCCATCTGGTGAATGGACTAAAATCTTGTAGGAATAAGAAGTCATATTTGTCATAATTATTATCTACAAAACATTGTCATGTAAATTGTCTCACTGGATATCAAATGTTCATACTACTGAGAATTTTCCTTTGGAATGTTTATAAGACATTTGTCAAGGAGAGGATTTCAAGTGTAAGAACAAGCTGTAGTATTTTTTGAACTGTACTTATTAAACCACTACTTTCCTTTTTAAAAATGAGAGAGGGGCCTATTATACACAGTGATGTAAGTCAGAAAGAGAAAGATAAATATCATATACTAATGCATATATATGGAGTCTAGAAAAATGGTACTGAAGAATTTACTTGAAGGGCAGCAATGGAGAAACAGAGTTTCAGAGAATAGCAGTTTGCAGAGTTCCAAAGAATAGGAAGGAGAGATACGAAAGCCTTCCTCAGCGATCAATGCAAAGAAATAGAGGGAAACAATAGAATGGGAAAGACTAGAGATCTCTTCAAGAAAATTAGAGATACCAAGGGAACATTTCATGCAAAGATGGGCTAAATAAAGGACAGAAATGGTATGGACCTAACAGAAGCAGAAGATATTAAGAAGAGGTGGCAAGAATACACAGAAGAACTGCACAAAAAAGATCTTCACGACCCAGATAAACATGAAGGTGTGATCACTCACCTAAAGCCGGACATCCTGGAATGTGAAGTCAGGTGGGCCTTAGGAAGCACCACTACGAACAAAGCTAGTGGAGGCGATGGAATTCCAATTGAGCGATTTTCAAATTCTAAAAGATGATGCTGTGAAAGTGCTGCACTCAATATGTCAGCAAATTTGGAAAACTCAGCAGTGGCCACAGGACTGGAAAATGTGTTTTCATTCCAATCCCAAAGAAAGGTAATGCCAAAGAATGCTCAAACTACCACACAATTGCACTCATTTCATACGCTAGTAAAGTAATGCTCAAAATTCTCCAAGCCACGCTTCAGCAATATGTGAACCGTGAACTTCCAGATGTTCAAGATGGTTTTAGAGAAAGGCAGAGGAACCAGAGATCAAATTGCCAACATCTGCTGGATCATCGAAAAAGCAAGAGAGTTCCAGAAAAACATCTATTTCTGCTTTATTGACTATGCCAAAACCTTTGACTGTGTGGATCACAATAAACTGTGGAAAATTCTGAAGGAGATGGGCATACCAGACCACCTGACCAGCCTCTTGAGAAACCTGTATGCAGGTCAGGAAGCAACAGTAAGAACTGGACATGGAACAACAGACTGGTTCCAAATAGGAAAAGGAACACGTCAAGGCTGTATATTGTCACCCTGCTTATTTAACTTATATGCAGAGTACATCATGAGAAACGCTGGGCTGGAGGAAGCAGAAGCTGGAATCAAGATTGCCAGCAGAAATATCAATAACCTCAGATATGCAGATGACACCACCCTTATGGCAGAAAGTGAAGAAGAACTAAAGAGCCTCTTGATGAAAGTGAAAGAGGAGTGAAAAAGATGGCGTAAAGCTCAACATTCAGAAAACTAACATCATGGCATCCAGTCCCATCCCTTCATGGCAAATAGACGGGGAAACAGTGGAAACAGTGGCTGACTACTTTTCTGGGCTCCAAAATCAGTGTGGATGGTGATTACAGCCATGAAATTAAAAGAAGCTTACACCTTGGAAGGAAAGTTATAACCAACCTAGACAGCATATTAAAAAGCAGAGACATTACTTTGCCAACAAAGGTCCATCTAGTCAAGGCTATGGTTTTTCCAGTGGTCATGTATGGATGTGAGAGTTGGACTATAAAGAAAGCTGAGCACCGAAGAATTGATGCTTTTGAACTGTGGTGTTGGAGAAGACTCTTGAGAGTCCCTTGGACTGCAAGGATATCCAACCAGTCCATCCTAAAGGAGATCAGTCCTGGGTGTTCATTGGAGGATTGATGTTGAAGCTGAAACTCCAATACTTGGGCCACCTCATACGGAGAGCTGACTCATTGGAAAAGACCCTGATGCTGAGAAAGATTGAGGGCAGGAGGAGAAGGGGACGACAGAGGATGAGATGGCTGGATGGCATCACTGACACAATGGACATGGGTTTTGGTGGACTCCGGGAGTTGGTGATGGACAGTCAGGCCAGGTGTGCTGCGGTTCATGGGGTCACAAAGAGTTGGACACAACTGAGCGACTGAACTGAACTGAATGGAGAAACAGACATAGAGAACAGACTTATGGACATGGGGAGAGGGGAAGAGAGGGTGAGATGTATGGAAAGAGTAACATGGAAACTTACATTACCATGTGTAAAACAGATACCTAATGGGAATTTGCTGCATGGCTCAGGAAACTCAAACAGCGGCTCTGTATCAACCTAGAGGAGTGGGATGGGGAGGGAGATGGGAGGGAGGTTCAAAAGGGAGGGGATACATGTATACCTATGGCTAGTTCATGTTGAGGTTTGACAGAAAACAAAAAATTCTGTAAAGCAATTAACTTCAACTGAAAAATACATTTTTTTTTTAAAAGGGAAAAAAAGAGAGATAGAGAGGGACTTCCCTGACTGACTTGTTCAGTGGTTAACACGCTGCACTTCCACTGCAGGGGGCATGGGTTTGGGGAACCCCACTGATTTACACAGCAGCCAAAGAGGAATTAAAAAAAAGAGAGCCTCCCCAGCAGGAGGCTGGCTTCAGACCAGCCTCTACCACAAATTTTGTAAATGTGGGGAAGCAAACGTACCACTAGATGGGGCAGGAACAAAAGACATCTATTTATTTATAGTTCAAGGAACACCAGCAGTCTTCAAAGACGATCTTAAAGAGATCCCTTTCTGAGTAAATGCAAGCTTAGTAAAGCTTGCTGAGTTACCTCAAAAACCTAGAAAAATCTTTGGCAAAATCAGAACTAGAACCTCATTCAGTAATTTACTCCATGTTCCTTCCACAAAACCATGTTGAAATGGGAAGATTCTTTTTCCTTCTTACACAGAGAGTGTTATCAACAACGGTGTAGTTTTTTTCACACTTCTTAACTGAAGGATAAGAATTGTATTGGACAACACTGAGGGACCTACTTCAGGCAGTAAGATGAAATTCTAGACAGGTTCATAAATACACATACTCTCATGGTCCCCCTGATCTATCTTCTCAGGGTCAAGATCCCAACAGGGTATCACACTGATTGCCTTTGAAATTCAGGCTGCCTGCTACTCCCTCTCCCAGCAACTGCTACCAGAATAACTGTCTTAAGAAAGTGAAGGCCTCCAGTCAAAACAGCCCTCATCAAAAAGTCCACAAACAAAAGCTGGAGAGGATATGGAGAAAAGGGAACCCTCTTGCACAGTTGGTGGGAATGTAAATTGATACTACTATGGAGAACAGTATGGAAATTACTTGTGAAACGGGGAATAAAACTACCATATGAGCCAGCAATCCCACTACTGGGCATATACCCTGAGAAAACCACAATTCAAAGAAGACACATGTACCCCAATGTTCATTGCAGCTGTATTTACAATAGCCAGGACACAGAAGAAACCTAAATGTCCAGACGAATGGATAAAGATGTGGTATGTGTGTGTGTGTGTGTGTGTGTGTGTGTGTATGGAATGTTACTCAATCATAGAAAGGAACAAAATTGAGTCATTTGTAGTGATATGGATGAACCTAGAGTCCGTCAGAGTGAAGTCAGAAAGCGAAAAACAAATGTCATATATTAACATATGTATGATACCCAGAAAAATGGTACTGAACCTATTTGCAGGGTAGGAATCCAGATGGAGTGGGGGTGCAAACTGACAGGGCAGCATTGCCAAACACACACAACCATGTATAAAATATTAATAGGTAGCCAGTGGGAAGAGCTCAGCTTGGTGCGTTGTGGTGACCTAGATGGGTGGGATGTGGGGAGCTGGGGGAGGCTCAAGAGAGCGGGACAGATCTATACATACTGCTGATTCACTTCTCCTGGACAGCAGAAACCACTACAACACTAAAGCAATTACTCACCAATTAAAGTGTTTTTATTATTATAGAAGTGAAGGCATTGACTTCGGATGAATCCTCACATAACTTGAAAGTTAGGTTTTATGACAGGAGGGAAGAATGATTTGTTGGTTGTTTCCTAATGGGCCTTTTTCCTTGTTTTCCTTCCCTTTTAGCAAAGAAACCTGACTTAATTCTTGCGGGTGGGGGGATAAATTTCTTCTGAAATTCCTATCGCCCCTTAATACTTTGAATCCAAAGATGGAGACAAAGATGAAAAGCAACGACCATTAAGGAGCATGACTTCCACTGTTTTGAGAACACACTAGATCTTCCTGTTAACAAGTAAGAATTCATGATCTCACACAAAAAAACCACCGCTGTTACACATCCCAGGACTGATCGGGATCAAGTTCAGCAGAGGCAAAAACCTGGACAAAATCCGGAGAGCAAGAACTAGGTTGTGATACACTGATAAAGGGCAATAAAACCAAAGGAGGGGAGGAGGAAAAAACCCTATAAGATAGCCAACTATTCAGCTCATTGCCCATTCATTTGGACGGATTTTGGAGCTGCCTCCACTTGTCCTTCTGACAAGTTTTATTTGCATGCTCTCCGGTCCAATCTGCAAGCTTCGCGGTCCACTGATGGCAGGGGAGACAGACGCACACAGACGGACCCCCTCCATTCAGGGAGAAAACAGACCCTCCCGCTACCCTCCCCCTTACCGCCCCCCGCAGTCCCTCAGGCTGCAGGTGTCTGAGCCGAGTCCCGGGTGCAAGTCCCACAGCTCAGGGAAGCGCACCGCGCGCGGGGACCCCGCTCCGTTCCTTTCCCTGCGGTTACAGCCATGCCTCGGCCCACCGAGCGACCCGCGGCTGACAGAGCCCAACTCTTCACGGCGGCAATGGGCACCTCCGGAGAAGACCCGGGCCGACCGCGGCCTCAGGCGGGGAGCTGGGGCTGGGCGGACGGGCCACCGCAGGTTCCCGGGAGAGGTGAGCGAGCCAGCGGCTGACATTTTTTGTTTGTTCCACACTGGATGGTGGCTGGCGGTAGGCCAAGGCTTTTCCGCCCGCTGAAAGTCAGCGAGAAAAACAGCGCGCGGTAAGCAAAAGCACAGCGCCTACGCCCGTCTCAATTAGGGTTAGATGAGAAATGGCTGCCACCAACCCGGGGCCCACCCTCCGCAACCCGTCGCGCCGCCGGCTGCGTCTCCTTATGAATGCAGCAGTCGGCCCCTACGCGGATTGGCCGAGCCTGTCCACCGCGGCTCTCGCGATAACCGGTCTCGCAATTTTTTTTTTTTTCCAAAAGTTCTGTTTCCGGCCTAAAGGATAGTCGCCGCCCCACCCCACGTTTCTTATTCGCAGATTTGAATCTTTACTTCCGACATGTGACCTTGTGACTTGAAAATTAGCTTGAGTGCTTCTGAGCGCTGTTTTCCACCTCTTAAAAACCAGGTATGGCGCACGATATCATCTTAAAGAAATGGAGTTCATAGAAAAAATTTAGGGCCAATACAATGATGCTCAGTTCTGATCATCACATTTGATAGAGAACTTTAATAGATTCCCTAGCAGCACCGACTAAACCAGAATCTTGGTTCGGCTCATTGGGCTGCCTCTGAGATCCTAACCTGTTCCCTCCTCCTTAGAATGTTCTCTCAACTTTTTGAGCAGAGGATGTTTTTATGACATATAACTACTTCATTCTTGATCTTAATATTAAGAACTGAATCTCCCTTTAAAGGCTTTTCAATCACAGACTTTGCTTTAACGTGTCATGATCACGTTAAGAAAGAACAATGCACCATAAATTGTAGCAGGTTTTCATATTCGCTGGTACAATGCTGTTTTTCATATAATTGGCTGATCTTAAAAGTAGAACTTTTCAATTGGGTGAACTCCATGGAGCTGCCACTATTGGCACCTCTAAATGAGAGAAAAGTAAAATGTTATGGGGATTGATTTGATACGGGAACAACAAAAAGTACTAAACGAAAATTTTCACATTTTATTTCCTTTCCCTAGATTTCCTGAAAAGGATCATCCATAATCCTAAAAGGCTGGAGTCTATTCCATGCTAGTTGTTGGGTTAACTGCCTAAGAAGCCACAGTTAAATTAGTTAACCCAGTAAGCTACTTTGGGAATCACTTAAAGTTTTTATCTCTTAATCTCTTTAAAGCTCAGCTTCTTAATTTGTAAATGGGAATACTACTTGTCTTGCCCATCTCTCTGAGCTGTTATTTAAATTAGGTAACGTGTTGGCTGAGATTTCTTATAGGAAAAAAGCAATTTAAGAACTCTGAAGAGAGGAGGTTGTGATCATTCTCTCTACAATGCTTGTGAATCTAGTGAGTACCTCACCAAATGTTCAGACTGCTCTCAGATATTCTACACCGTATGCAGTCTAGTAGTTGTGCTTACAATCACTATTAAATGGGAAACACATGTCAAAAAATGAAACGCACCTCTTCACAAATGTATCCTTTACCAGCTGAGCCACAAGGGAAGCCCAAGAATACTTGGTGGGTAGGTAGGGAAGGGTGGGTAGCCTTTCCCTTCTCCAGGGGATCTTTGCAACCCAGATAGTGATCAGGAATCAAACCGGGGTCTCCTGCATTGCAGGCAGATTTTTTTTTTAACCAACTGAGCTATCAGGGAGGCCCAATTAAATGGAAAACACATGTCAAAAAACGAAATGCACCTCTTCTTAAATCTTTCCTTCAGGCCAAACTGAATTACTTCCTGCTGCTTGTACATAGCATCATTTTTACACCTTGGAGCCTTTGCCCTAATGTTCCCTCTGCCATCAGTATGCTTTTCGTCAGTTCTATATATCTGCATACCTACCGTAGAAGTCATGAGGGAAGGAGACAGAGATGAAGAGAAAGCCCACAACTCGTCTTCTAAGAACATATCTAGTAAGGGAGAAAGACAAGCAAACCAAAAGAAAAGCCTGCATAAATTGCGATCAATAAAAGTTCAAGTAGTATAATGTGCGCTGAAGGACACAAGTGATTTTTGACTCTGCGCAGGAATTAGCAAGAACTGGACCTATAAATTGTCTAATTCTCTAAGCAAAGTAACATTTTGAAAGTGCTTGTAGAAACATTATCTTCTTTGTATTTCATAAGGACCCTGGTGAAACAGATAGGGATTAGGATTAGCAACCCCATTTACCAATGAGGAAATTGATATTCAAAATGTTTAAACAATTTGTTGAAATGCAGCTGGTAGGCTGGCAGGGCCTGGACCTGAATCCACACATCCTGCCCCTAAGTCCAGAGGGATGGGCAATCTATTAGATTTAAATTCCAGCTTCAAGTTCAGCCCCAATGCCAAATCTATCAGAAAGTCTTTCTGAGCACTCAAGGTGTTTTCCCTCCTACAAAACCCCACTTCACATTTCTCTTAGGACACTAACCCACTTTGCATCTTATTGTAGTAGGTATGAATTTCATTTCTTACACTGGACTGCTGGATTCCACAGGACACAATCTGACTCCTGATTTAGCACTTACTGCACATAGCACAGTGCTTTGCACAGAGCAGATACTACACTTTGAGTTATGTCAACACTGCCAACATTCTCTCAGCCATCTTGGTCATTTCAGACCCTTCGTTCCCCTTCATAACTAATTAAGCACCAAGACTTGTCAGTTTTTCATTTCTTGCTTATAATCTTGAGTGTAAGACTTGACTTCTTTATATCTAGACTAATAACTTTTTAATTGATCATTGAATCTACAGGGCCTTTCCCAGTGCAATTTATCCTCCCAACTACCACCACATTCATCTTAATTTCTTTATGTCTCCTGTTTTCAAATCTCTTGCCTATACGACATTTAAAACAAAGCCTTCCAGCCTCTGGCCTTAATTTACATTCCTAGTCATTGCTCTTAGTCTGCTCAATAAGAGCTCTTCATTTTAACTAAACCAGTGTATTAAACATGCCTTGAATATGCTTTGTTCCTCCTCATATCTAGACTCTTACTCATTTCCATTATGCTCCTCTGAATATCTGTCCTTTTTTTTTTTTCACCCTGCCATGCCCATCCTAATGCTACCTCATTCATGATGGCTTCCCTCTGCTATGAAATCTTCCCTCATAGCAAACTTCATTTCATAAACTTCAACAAACTGAAAGCTATATCACTCATTTGGCACATACCATGTTGTACCACAAATTGCTCTCTCTCTCTAAAGGAAATGTGAGATCTCCAAGGTCAAGAATAATGTCTCCTCTAGCATTTAACTTGCTTCCCAGGTAGCACTAGTGATAAAGAACTGGCCTGCCAATGCAAGTGGTATGAGACATGGGTTCAATCCCTGGGTCCGGAAGATACCCTGGAGTGGGGCATGACAACCCACTCCAGTATTCTGGCCTGGAGAATTCCATGGACAGAGGAGCCTGGTGGGCTACAATCTATCGGGTCACAAAGAGTGAAGACACAACTGAAGTAACAGCATGAGCATTTAATTTGGTTCAACTCAGTAAGCATCTATTATTTGACTGCTTCTCCATTATTTCCACTATAGAAATGCAAGAGAGATGTGGACATTCCAATAATTGAAATATTTTCTGTCTTCCCAAACATGTAATATCCAAAGTTTTCTGTCACATATACTCAAAACATTTTCTCCTAACCATTTATCTGTAGTCAGAAGCATCTCTGGTGTACTATATTGGGTCCAACTTCTTTATATTCTGCAGCAGTGATCCACATGTCCTGGAAGGCAGACAGGGATGCAAGAATAGAGCCTCCCATCCACACTGATGTTTTCCTCTCTGGGAGAGCAATAACCTGCACAGGGGTGTTGGCAGGTACCATCTTTGCTATATCCCTAACTAGACGTTTATCTAAACCAGGGAAAGAGGTTGATCCCCCAGCAAGGATAATATTGGAGAAAAAAGCATTCCTCAGATCTGCATCGCATTTCATTATGCTGCTGAAGCACATCTTATCAATGCCAGGGCTCTCAAGGTGCATGAGACTTGGAGAAAAGAGGGCCTCTGGACAATGAAAGAGCTGGCTATGGAGCTTGAACCTCTTCCCATCAGGTAGTTGGTAAATCTTCTCTATACAGTCAGATTTCTTGGCCTTTTCTTCTTCAAAGTTCATTGCCACATAGCAATAGGTTTCCTTAATGTCCATGACAATCTTTCTGTCTGAAGCACGAAGCAGCATGATGCCGTCCTCCTTCAACAGCATCATGAGGTAGTTGGTGAGGTCAAGACCTGCCAGATCTAGCTGCTGGACACCATGAGGCAGACAGTAACCCTCAAAGGTGGGTACACACTGGGTAACCCCAGCACCTGAATTCAGCACAAAGCCAGTTGTGAAGCCAGCAGCAAAGAGAGCTAGCACCCCCTGGATGGACATAAAGAAGGCAGGAACCTCCAGATGCTCAAAAAACACCTCAGTGACCCGTTGCCGGTTGGCCAGTGGGTTCAGTGCTGACTCTGTAATCAAGACTGGGCCATCACAGGGCTTTAGCCTGAGGTTATCATCATAGATATGCTTCCACATGATCTCCATGTCCCCCCATGAAGTAATGAGACCACGTTCCACTGGGTAGCTGTAAGAAGAGCAATAAGATAAATGGAAGCTTTAAATTTTTCCAGTTTTTACTCTCTTCAAAACTGGGTTAATCCTCATTTTTATTACCAGTATCCCTTTATGGGCGGTGACTGCCAGCGCCTCTAGAGATGGTAACTGCCAGCAGAAGATAACCTAGCTACCTTCCTCTGAATTTTTTTGTTGATTTCCATCTTCTCTGCCCCTTTGGAATACCCTTTTAATTAAAAAGAAAATAGGGAGATCTTCACATAATAGTACAGTTTTCATATCAGTTAGTGAAAACAAATAGCCCAAATGACAAAGGTACCAGGAATTAACATTTCTAAATGAACTTGTATTTTATGAACGACAGTGTTTATACGTTTGAATATATTTGAATAGATACAAAGAGCAAGTAATGTTCACTTTGTAGGTATGTGGTACCCTCAGAGATTTGTGCTCAAGCGTTTGTAACAACGCCGCCTGGCAGAGCCTCTCGTTACTCGCTTCCTATCCTTTCTCTAGCCTCGGCCCCTCCTCTGGGTTCTCCCGCCTTCCCCTCCACCGGGTCCTGCCCGCCGAGAGAAGGCGGTACCTGATGGAAAGCGAGTTTCTCCGCTGCTCCGCTTGGTCTCCCACGCACACTTCCTGCGCGCCCTCGACGCCCGTCGGGCCTTTGGCGCGGCCCACAATGTCCGGGTAGACAAACTGAGGCTCCCGGGACCCGGCCAGGCCCGCCTTGATCACTCCTGAGCCGTTGTCGATCACCACTGGTAGCTGGTAGTAGCTCATGCCGCCGCCGCCTGCTGTCTCCCGGCTGCTTGGGCTGCCCTGGCTGCCGGCTGCGCGGGGTGCGCGAAAAGTGATGTGCGGGGTCTTAGCTCCTGGAACCCCGCGTCATAGTGGCCCTGGCACCGCCCCGCCGGGACTGAGCGGGGTTGGCTAGAGGAGGGGGAGCGGGGAGCGGGGAGCGGGGGAGGGGGGGGGGGGGGCGAGAGAGCCCCAGGCAGAGGACTCGATGGATGCAAGGTGCCCCCTAAAGTGCCACCTACAGTTGTGTCTCACTCGCCCTGGACCACTCATCACCCCCTTGGAATCCAGGAATACCATTATCAGGAAAACCTGCCTTTCTTCCCTCAAAAGCTTAATAAAAATGGCTTCACAAAAAGCTGTCTCTAATAACTCCATGAGCTGTAAAACCTTTTATTTCTCAACGTCATTAAAATGAAGTCGCTCAGTCGTGTCCGACTCTTTGCGACGCCATGGACTGTACAGGCTCCTTCATCCATGGAATTTTCCAGGCAAGGAGACTTGAGTGGGTTGTCATTTCCTTCTCCAGGGGATCTTCCCGACCCAGGGATCGAACCCGGGTTTTCCTCACTGCAGGCAGACTCTTTACCGTCTACATTCGGTTAATAGATGTCTGTCCAGGGTCCTGCAGGAAGTTCTCAGATGCGCCCTTAAAATCGACAAAAGGTGCAGAGATTTGAACGGGGAAAGTGTAGAAGGCGGGGCACGGTTCACGCTTCTGAACTTCTTGAAAGAGAACTTTGTCAATTTTTAAAAGGAGAAAGGAGGAAAGTGCCAGGATTTAAAGTGGGTTTAACATACTTTTATTATATCTACATATAATCGGCAATACTTTGTTTCTTTCCCCGTGGTTTCTAAACAAAGTGTACTCAAAACCGAAATAGTACCATCTCACTTTTAAATTTTTTTTAGCAATCCCATCAGATTACTCCTCCAATCCCCGCCCCCGGTGTAATATGGAAGCTCACTCTCATTCCTGAAAACTTATTTATTTTTTTAGACATCAGGGTGTATCTGCTTATTTCCAGGGTAAACGATATTACTTAAGTCATGAGAAGTTCAGGCTTAGAAAATTCATGCACGCTGTGTGGCAAAAAGTGCATCTTGATGTCTGATTAAAAAAAAAAAAAAAAACCACCCTGAATTTTGCACACCCTATAGAAGATTTTAAAACTAAGTGCTGTCTAAAACTAGTACAGAAGCAAGGGAGGAAATTCAAATCTAAACTACACGTCGTTCCACGAGAGGCTGAAAGCGTCGCTTTCTCTCTAGAAGCTAAGATCACGGCTGGGGAGTTTGGTGCCCCTCCTCCGCGCCCCCGCCCCACCCCGCCCCTCCGCCCCTCCCCGCCCCTCCGCCCCTCCGCCCCTCCGCCCCTGCGTGAGCGAGGACTCCAGGATCCCAGCGCAGTCGCCTTTTTCTAGCTAGCCAAAGCCCCGAAACACACCCGAGACACTCAGCAACAAAGAAGCTAATATACTTCTTTTCCGTAGAAGAAAGTAAACCTCAAAGAAGGGCCAACTAACGTGTGCCCAGTTTCTAACCAGGGACTTTGAAAACAATGTACGTAAATTTCAACTTTTGAAATGGTAGCACTGTTTAACTGGACATATGGTCATTTCCCGTTGGGTTTTCTTTGTTCTTTTGTTAAAAGTTACGTTAACTTTCTGAACCGCGTGCCACAATAGAACTATGAAGACCTATGAGGGAGTTTCTCAACCTCGTTTTGCAGGCAGGTTTCCGTAGTGTAGTGGTTATCACGTTCGCCTAACACGCGAAAGGTCCCCGGTTCGAAACCGGGCGGAAACAGCTTTCATTTGCTTTCCCTTTTTAACAGGAGCAAAAGGAGCCTGCGATCCTCCTTTTCTTACTCTTTTAAAAAGTAAAATTCTGATAATAATTTGCAGTACCTTGGGAATTTGAACTTTTAACGTAGATGTTATTGAACAAATATTCTTATTAATGGCTTGCACGTGGAAGAAGTGTTCCAGACTTTAAACAATTGTTTTTAAATTCAACTCACAACCTGATACTGAAAAAATAATGTACAGCCTAGCAAGAGTAATTAAACGCATGGTAAAAACTGGTAAGCCCTGTCACCTCAGCACTCTTTGTATTACAAGTCATTCAGTTTTCCATTAGTTTTCCCATTGAGATTGTTGATTTTTCTAAACGCCAGAGACCATGTTTTGCGCTCTTTCATATACTTCATATCTGTTTGACACCTACTAGAGACTCACAGCTATCCCTGAATTAATAAATTACCGAAAAGGATTCCGACAAAAATAAATGTAATCAGAAAATTATACTCAAAGAGAAGACGAAATCAAGAACCAGACTCATTTTTTCCCCTTACAAACCTAACGGTTGTGGGGCTTCCCCCCCCCCCCCCCATAAACATCGTTCTAACCGAGAAGAATTTACAGAGAGCAAACAAAATATGGTTGTAAAAAAAATCTCGAGACAAAAAAGAATAAATTCAAGTTTACAATGTTCTTTAAAATTAAGTCGTAAGTAAATTTCCCATGGTCCTGACACAACTTTTAACAAGTAAAAAAATGCCGAAGTTTTTGTTTTCTTGGATTTTTGATGTCCGCATAAAAGTACTCACCCTAACATATCAGCACGTACCGTTTGTACGTCTTTTTAAATCACGGAGCTAACCAGCACACCTTTCCCTCACTGTGGTTGACTGCGTGCTCAGTCCTGTCTGACTCTTTCCGACCCCATGGACTGCATGTAGCCCGCCAAGCTTCCCTCACTGTACAAAATCTGCATAGAATGCAAATAATTGTATTAAATGTTTTCTAGTCCACAGGCAGAACCTTTTCCGGCATAAAGCCCACTTTTCCCCAAGCGCATGCCCAGTGTGCCCTACTGCTTTGCACCGCTTTCTTGCATCTCAGACTTCTATCACCAGGTAAGGGTATCCTGGATATTGGGCTCCAGTTGGCTGATGCAAACAAGACTCATAGTTTCTCAAGAGCTTTCTGGTAGTGCCTAAAATAAAAAGGGGTGATCAGTCTCAGCTCCAAAATTCCCATGGCCGAGAGCCAGAGTACACAAAGCAGCTGTTCCCACTCGTGGGGCCTCACGGAAGTGGAGGATAATGGGAGAAGACGAGCAACTAACTACAAGCCCCAGCATACAATGCACAATTTGGTTCCTGGAAAGAGGCCCGCAGGGCAGCGCGGCTCAGCCTCCGCGCAAAACGCAGGCGGAGCGCGAGATGCTGACTGTGTAGAATGCTCAAGGTGAGGACGACAGTCGTGGCTCCGTAAGCGAGCCCTTTGTCGCCTAGCCAAGACTCTCCCTGTTTCCGGGTGCTCCTGGCAGGCTAAGTAGCGAGGTCTCTATGCACCAGCATGCTGCCCTCAGGCTGCTGTTGGACCGCCAGGGTCCTAGAGCCTACCGCATAACCGCGGAACGCGCGGGACCGGATGTGACGTCACCGTGGAGGAAGCAGGGAAAGGCGGAGCGTGGCGTGGTGACGTCTTTCCAAGATGGCGGAGAGAGAGTGAAGAAACTGTTCCCCTTCGGGTTTCTATAGGTGAGTTCTGTCTTTGCCCCAGGCCGCTATTCCCGCTCTCTCCACACCTTCTGGCATTGGAGGGCAGGCTCTGTGGAGTTCGCATTCAGGCCGGTGTGAAGGTGTTAGGGTGGAAAGCTAGGGCGAGGCAGCCCCGGTGTTGGCCTTGGCCACAGCCTCTGCCGTGGGAATTGGGGGAGTGGGAGCTGGGCGAAGGGTAGGAAGACGGAAGTCGGGAGAGACCGGCTTTTACTGTCACTCTCCTTGCGGCCTCGAGTAGACGGAGGTGGTGGTAGGGAGGAACGTGGCCTCCTCGGGGCGAGTGACCAGATCTTTGACAACTCTTGACTTTGCTGGTTCTCCGCCCCCTTCGGCACCCGCCTTGCCTTTTAAGCCGCTGTATGCTCTGCGGAAGTTAACGGGTTTTGGAGATTTGAGAGCAATTTTACACTTAATCGAAAGGCAGAGAAGTAGTTGAGAAAATTTTAAAGAACTCGTACCATGTCCTTTGACCATTTGTCCCAAGGAATCATTTCTTAGTGGTTTGTTAATTTTTTTTCCCGTAAGTTACGTGTGCCTACTGAGCTTGAAACTGTGAAGGTTCAACTGATGTTCAATTCAGTCTCTCAGTCGTGTCCGACTCTTTGCAATGTAGAAGTGTGAAATTTTGCGGTGCTTTTTTTTCACTTTGTGGCAATGTTTTCACACATCGTCATTTGTTGACGTGTCCAAAGGATTGTGTTAGTTGACCATGATGAAATAAAAACTAGGAAGGCTTTTTATCCCTTTGGCATTTTTATCTGTAGTTGCTTGATAAGAATTTTCTGGGGGCGTAAAATGAGAACAGACTTTGTTCTTGTTTGGATTCTGTGTCTCTATTCACCAATAGCTTGGGAGAAAAGTTTGATGAAAACTTAGTGGTACTGATTTACTCTCTCTCTTGTTTTTTTAGAACAAGGATAGAATTCGATTCCGATATCAAAATGCAGTATTCGCACCACTGTGAGCACCTTTTAGAGAGACTGAACAAACAACGGGAAGCAGGTTTTCTTTGTGACTGTACCATAGTGATTGGGGAATTCCAGTTTAAAGCTCATAGGAATGTGCTTGCCTCGTTTAGTGAATATTTTGGTGCAATCTACAGGAGCACTTCTGAGAACAATGTCTTTCTTGATCAGAGTCAGGTGAAGGCTGATGGATTTCAGAAACTTTTGGAGTTTATATACACAGGAACTTTGAATCTTGACAGGTAAGGTACATGTGTTATTTCCACTTACAAAAGCTGGTCAATAGTTTTGAGCTAAAGCAGATTAGTATTTTTTCCATTCAATACCTGAACTCTCAGTCTTCAAATACTGATGTGCCCAGTGTTGTTTTTAATAAAGAGGTCAATATCGCTGGTTTGCAGTAAACAGACTACATTTCATAAGCACAAAAAGTACAGATGTTAGTAGGAATACAGCATGGTTTTTGACATATTTGACTTACCTACTGAAACACAGTGTGTGTTTTGAGGAATGGAAACTTAAAGATCGAAATAGAAATACAATGAATTTTCATTGAATTCCAATTTCCCCTTGCTTTTTGGCCTTTAGGTTCCCTCTGGTTTTCTCTCTCACTCTTCATCCCCTACTTCATAAGATGTTTGGGTGGGAGGTATAGGTGGAGAAAGAAGAAAGAATCTGTTGGTTTTAAAGTGCCCCCTTTTCTAGCCATAAATAGCAACATGCAGGACCTCTTCCTGATCTTGATTCAGAAAAATAAAATGCTTAAGTCAGCTAGAATGCTTCTCTGAGATGTTGAATGCTGTCACTGCAGTGAAAAGTAAGTTCTGAAGAACCTGATAAGGCAGGCATTTTGTCTTTCATTTCAATGAACTGTGTAGTTAAATTAATACTAATATGTTTACTCGTTGTTTGAGAGAAAGGCGATAGGGATAAAAGGAAAGAGAAACCCATCAAATTACTCCTGCCTTCTATTCTCCAGCTTTTTTGAAAGTGTAAACATGAATAGGTCACCATCTGATATAGCACGGTTATGAACTTTAGAATTAGATCTTGCCTGTCAGTCTCTCTGTTTCTTGGATCAATATACATCGTCTCTAGGCCTCAGTTTCTCCATATGAAAAAAATGAGATGATAATAACTACATGGGTTGTTACTGTGAAGATTTAGGATTTACTATCTCCCAGTGAACATTAGTTTCCTTCCTTTATTTCTTCTTTTCTATCCTACTCTCCAAATCCTTTGAATCCACATTTATTGGAGAAAAATTAAGGAAAAAAGGAAACATCTGAAATTCTGCCACCCATGGATAATCACTCTTAACACTTTGATAAATATTATTTCAGTTTTCCAGATGATCGCTATAGATACATACGTGTACACATTAAACAAAATCCTTCCCTCTCTTTACATTGCAGCTTATCATGAAAATATATTTCTCTGAAAAGCTGGAGTCAGGATTTTCCTTAATCCTATTAAAAAGGAAGCATTCATGCTGTTTGGAATTACTTTTAAATTTTGACGTAATGAAATTTTGGTGTCAGTTCTGTATAAGTTGCTTAAAGGAACAGCAGTGTCACAGATAAATGTCACATGATATTATTTAAGTTTCCTGAATATTTGGCTGTACAAGTGCCTTTGATCTAAAAATTTAGAATGTGTAATATAAAATAAACAATCACAAAACCAGTGAATTTTGGTTGATCTTTAATTTAGTGATTTCCCTTTCTCAGTTAACTTTGCCAGAGAAATCTTGAATTGGTTTGCACACACTGAAGGGCAGCTTGCTTTGAGCCCCATGCAGAGGACCGGTGTGAGGAAGAGCCAGGTGTTTGGCTCAGTCTTTTTTGATACACATCTCCTGGAGAGCTGGGGAGTTAATTGTTTGAGCCCAGCCATAAATGTAAGAGAAGATGCATACCAGAAATAGAAAGTCTATACAAATTATCAAGAGAACAGAATAAGAAAGAATTAAGTGGACTCAGGAGCCAGTTTCCTTGCTCAAATCTTAGTTCTAATGCTCTGTGATCTTGGACGAGTTACTTCTTTGAACCTCTGATCCTTTGTATGTAAAATGGCGATTACAGTTACTCATATAAAGCAGTTAGCCATATATCTGGTATAGGTAATTAAATGACTTTCAGTGGCTGTTCAGAAAGTGAAAGCAAGTTTGCAAACACTTTTAACTTCATGTTTATAAACAAAAGCAAGTCAGTTATTTGCATAAACAAATGCTGATTGATTTTTTTTAACTGTAACTGAGTTTATAGGCTATCAATGAAATAGGTAAATAATTTGTATGAATTACAGTTTCAGTTCTGAACAATTCATGTGTGATTCAGTACTAGTTTGTAGTGGTCTTAAAGGTTATCTGACCTAGTATTGTGGTTCATTTACTAAGAACAATTGTAATTTGAGACCTTGGTATAATAAGTGATAGAATAAATTTGGGTCTCATTCTAATAGTGTCTCTCACTTACTGTAATTTAATAGTAGACTGTGTAACAAAAATCAATAAAAAAATGCTTAAGAAACAATGTTTTTACAGACTAAGTGGTATATACATGCAAAGAAATTCATATGGAAGACTAATAAGATTGTATTTATTTTGGGGCATTCATACTGTACCTTTGCAAACAGAAAGTTAACTTAATTACAAGGATCATTCCTTATTTGTTCCAAAATTATAGCCAAAGGCCATAAGAATAGAGTAAGTGATGTATTCTTAGCTAAGGAAGTCAGTTTGCAAACAGATGATTGTCGAAAAGTTTGTTTGTAGTATATTTAGGAAATTGGGATGGATTTTCCCAGAATAAAGTGTTCACTAAAACTTGTGATTAGGTTTCCAGACTAGTCTATAAATCTACTTAATTTTTTCTGAAAAAATTTTTTTCTGGGGAAAATGACAAATAGGAAGGTTAGTAGAGGGTGTATTTATATGTGTGTAAGTATATATTCATTCTCAAATAATTAAAAGGGCGTGTTTTTGGTATTAATACCAACTCAGCTCTCTGACTTTACAACTAAGAAAATTGAAGCCCCCAAAGATGCTGACTTACCCTAATTAAGTCAGCTAGTAGTCCAGAGCCATTGCTAACGTAATTGAACAACCAGCCTTCCCCTGCATTGTAAACTTCTGGAGGGCAGAGACTATTTGATATGTCTTAATATCCCTCTGAGTACCACACATGGTAGATCCTCAGTAAATATTGATTTGCATGTTGAACATTCAAATTGAACGTTAAATTTTTCTACATAACTCTAATATGATAAGTTCTCCAGCTAATTTGTGTTGAATATCAAACACAAAAAAGCTGGGAAGGTTTCTAGAGAGCTTAGTGCTTTCTAAAACCTTGTTCCTTCAGCTGTGATCCATGGACCAGCAGCATTGGCATCACCAGGGAGTGTGTTAGAAATGCAGATGCTTGGGCCCCAAAACAGACCTGCTGAATCTGAATCTACATTTAACAAATCCGTGGGTAATTGAAATGCACAGGAAGTTTCAAGAAATACTGTTCAAGTTCCTCATAGGGGAGCAGAGGAAGATAATAGTTTTTCAAGACTCTTATTAATTACAAATAAAGAAAAGTTGGTTGCTATCTGAAGAGGCCTCAGGATAAATGGAAGGAGGCAGTAGGTTGCCAACAACTATTTTTTTGTTCCAAGTGTTTTTTTAACAAGTAGAAATATTAACAGTTTGTTTTTCCATGGTTGTACATATGAATGATCCATTACTTTTTATCTTTTCAAATTCTGTAAAACTGAATATTTTTTTCCTAAACATTCTGAGTGAATAAATTTGTTCTGTTAATCATTTTTCATCATTCTACTTCATTAGGTCTTTAAAAGACAAATATTTGTGTAGTTGTATTTCAAAAACATTTTTTCTTTGATCAGAATATTGTCATTTAGCCTTGTTTCCTTACAGTTGGAATGTTAAAGAAATCCATCAGGCTGCTGACTATCTCAAAGTGGAAGAGGTGGTCACTAAATGTAAAATAAAGATGGAAGATTTTGCTTTTATTGCTAATCCCTCTTCTACAGAGATATCTAGTATTACTGGAAACATTGAATTGAATCAACAGACTTGTCTCCTGACTCTGCGAGATTATAACAGTCGGGAGAAATCAGAAGTGTCTACAGATTTAGTTCAGGCAAATCCTAAACAAGGAGCTTTAGCAAAGAAGTCATCTCAAACTAAAAAGAAGAAGAAGGCCTTCAATTCCCAGAAAACAGGGCAGAATAAAACAGTGCAATATCCCAGTGACATTTTAGAGAATGCGTCTGTTGAATTATTTCTCGATGCAAATAAGTTGTCCACACCTATAATAGAACAAGTTGCACAAAGAAGTAATTCAGAACTTGAGTTGACATCAGTTGTGGAAAATACTTTCCCAGCACAAGATATTGTGCAGACTGTTACAGTGAAACGGAAACGTGGAAAATCACAGCCAAACTGTGCTCTGAAAGAACACTCTATGTCTAATATAGCCAGTGTCAAGAACTCTTATGAACTGGAAAGCTCTGGGGAAGAGCTGGATCAGAGGTATTCCAAGGCCAAACCAATGTGTAACACATGTGGGAAAGTGTTCTCAGAAGCCAGCAGCTTGAGAAGGCACATGAGAATACATAAAGGAGTCAAACCTTATGTCTGCCACTTGTGTGGAAAGGCATTTACCCAGTGTAACCAGCTGAAAACTCATGTAAGAACTCATACAGGTAAGACTGTGGGAAGTATAGATATCTTTATATTGTGGCTGAAGTGTGTTTATAGGCATTAATATATAGTGTTGACTATATATGTCCAAAATTTAGTATACACTTATATTCGTAAAAATATTGAGCATGTTAGACTCGAGAATACCTTTGTAATTGTGACCAAATATTTAATGGCTCTTTGTTTTGTTGTAATTGGTACTCTGAAGTCCCAGTGCGTGAACTCTAAACCATTTTTCCTCACAGTTAAAATAAGCATAAACTTAGTTCTAGCTTGCTGTTTAACAGACAATATATTAAAACTGATAAAGAGAAAAAGTAATTACAACTCAGACTGATTCTCAGATTTTGCCAAGATATCTCACTACCTGCTTCCTTAGACTTTGTCAACTTCTGAACGTAAATTATATGTACATTCCTTTCTCAACTTTTATTGGTATACTAGATTTGTACTTTTCAGAAGCATTATATATTTCTCTCATCACCTTTCACTGTTATGAAATAAGAAACACTAATTTCTTTTAACTCTATTGGTGTTTTCAATAATCAATCTGGAAAAAGATCTTATATGCCTTTTTACTTCTAGCAGTTAATATTTTCTGAATACTGAAACTAATACTGTTGAACTCTTTTGAAAGCTTGTATGACTTAAGCAACTAAAACAATATTTCCTTCTAAATATAAATTTTACTTACTTTTCTTTTAGGTGAGAAGCCATACAAATGTGAATTGTGTGATAAAGGATTTGCTCAGAAATGCCAGCTAGTCTTCCATAGTCGCATGCATCATGGTGAGGAAAAACCCTATAAATGTGATGTATGCAATTTACAGTTTGCAACTTCTAGCAATCTCAAGATTCATGCAAGGTAAAAATAAAAGCAAAAAAAAAGACATTTGATCTTTAAGTCTGTCATTCACTGTAGCCTTAAATAGACTATTATATGAGAATTCAGGACAGTAGAGTTCTAATTGTAGTACCATCACACAATATTATTAGCACAGTGAAGGAACCAGAAGGGAGCCATAATGCCTGGAGGGGAATAAGTCAGGGAGAAAAATACGGTCTGAATGGTGTTAAGGTTTGAGATGGTAAAGGTTTTGTAGGCCATTATGAAGCTTTTGTGTTTGAGATGAGAAGTAAGTGATGTGAACTCACTTGCATTGTAAGAGCACTCTGGATGCTTTGTTAGCAGAAGATTGTAGGATTGCAAGAGGGAAGCAGAGTCACCAGTTAGGAAGCTATAGATAAAACCCGAGTGAGAGGGATGGTGGTTCAGGTCAGCAAGGTAGTAGTGGGAGAGATAAGTGGTAGTCAGATTCTGCATGTACTTCAAAGGTATAGCAAATAGAATTCTCTGCACATTTGGATGTGGGGTATAAAAAAGAGTAGAATTAAGAACGATACTTAGGTTTTGAGCTTTATCATATGAAAAGATGGAATTACCATTAACTGAAATGGGAATTTGTGGATAGAGCAGTTTAAGTAGGAGTGTTTGAGTTTAGGAGTAGAATTTTGATCGTGTTAAATTTGAGATGACTGTTAGATACCTGAATGGAAATGTGTAAGCGATGGTTCAATCTGGAAGTCGGGACTGGTTTGAGCTGAAGACATAAATTCGGTGGAGAAGGAAATGGCAACCCACTCCAGTACTTTTGCCTGGAAAATCCCATGGATGGAGAGCCTAGTAGGCTACAGTCCATGGGGTTTCGAAGAGTCAGACACGACTGAGCGACTTCACTTTCACTTTTCACTTTCATGCATTGGAGAAGGAAATGGCAGCCCACTCCAGTATTCTTGCCTGGAGAATCCCAGGGACAGAGGATGCTGGTGGGCTGCCGTCTATGGGGTCGCACAGAGTCGGACACGACTGAAGTGACACAGCAGCAGCAGCATAAATTTGGAGTCATTGGCATGTAGGTAGTATTTAAAGTCATAATGTTAGAGATGAGATCACCAGGAGAATGAAGATGGACAGAAAAGAGATCAAAGGATGGAGTCATGAGGCACAGTAATTTTGAGTTCTGAGAGATAGGCAAGAACCAGCTGAAATGACAGGAAGGAACAGCAAAAATAGGGGCAAACAGGAATGTTGGGCAATCTTGGAATCCAGGTGGAGGAAAAGATTTCAGAAGGGAGCCATCTTTGTGTCAGATTCTGATAATAGGGAGATTAGGACTGAGAATTGACTTGGATTTGGCAAAGTAAAAGGTTAGCAGTGGTTTTGAGGAAAGCAGTGTTAGCAGAGACTAGTGGGGAAGAAATGAGAGTAGAATTCTTGGAGACTCAGGATCTTACTAAAAGGAGAGGAGAAAAATGGAGGAACAAGTAGGGTTGGGGTCTTTTTTTTTTTTTAAGATGGGAGATGTATCAGCATATTTGTATTCTATAATCCAGAGGAGGAGGGGAATTGATGATACAGGATGGAAGAAATTTCAGGATTAAACCTGGAATAGGCAAGGGGGATAGTGTCTCAAGTAAACAAATAGGAAGAACTACCGTTCTTGTATTAGAATGAAGAAAAGCAAATTCTGTAGATACAGATGCCTTATAGGTGGAGGTTTGTGGTGGTAGAAATTTTCTTCTGATTGCTAAAATTTTTCTTAGCAAAATGGGAAGCAAGGACATCAGCTGAGAGTGAAGATGGGTGCTGAAGGTTTAGGGAAAGCGAATGGACAAGCAAAAATAATTGCCTGTAGTATTGTGGGCATACTTGACTACCACATTTAGCTGATGGGAAAACTTTGAACTAATCTCAGAACTAATGTTTTCATAACAACTGAAACATTTATTCTCGACATTATACATTGAAACTGTTGATTTTATTTTTAAAATTTTTTTAAACTTTTCATTTTGTATTGGAATATAGCCAATAAACAATATTGTGATAGTTTCAGGTGAACAGGGAAGGGACTCAGCCATATACATATACATATATCCATTCTCCCCTAAACTCCCCTCCCATCCAGGCTGCCACATAGCATTGAGCAGAGTTCCATGCTCTATACAGTAGGTCCTTTTTGTTTATCCATTTTCAGTATAGCAGTGTGTACGTGCCCATCCCAAACTCCCTAACTGTTCCTTCCCATCCTCCCCTCCACCCCCCTCCACGCGACCATAAGTTCTTTCTCTAAGTATGTTGAGCCTCTTTCTGTTTTGTATGTAAGTTCATTTATATAATTTCTTTTTAGATTCCACATATAAGGGATTTCATATGTTTCTCCTCTGTCTGACTGACTTCAGTCTGTGTGAAAGTCTCTAGGTCCAGTCTTGTTGCTGCAAAAGGCATTATTTCATTCTGTTTGATGGCTGAGTAATATTCTGTTGTATAAAAGTATCCCATCTTTATCCATTCCTCTGTAGCTGGACATTTAAGTTGCTTTCATGTCTTGGCTATTGTAAACAGTGCTGCAGTGAACATTGGGGTGCATGTATCCTTTTGGGTCTTGTTTTTCTCTGGATGTATGCCCAGGAGTGGCTTGCAGGGTCATCGTAGCTGTGTTTTTAGTTTTTTAAGGAACCTCCATACTGTTCTCCATAGTAGCTGTACCAATTTACATTGCCACCAACAGTGCAGGAGGGTTCCCTTCTCTCCACACCCCTCCTTCAGCATTTATTTATGGATTTTTTTGATGATAAGACATTCTGGCTGGTGTGATGTGATATGTTATAGGTCTTTTCTTTTTATGTCGTAGTTTTGATTTCCATTTCTCTAATAATTAGTGATATTGAACATCTTTTCATGTGCTGCTTGGCCATCTGTATGTCTTTGGAGAGATGTCTGTTTAGGTCTTCTGCCCATTTGTTGATTGGGTTGTTTTGATGCTGTTAGGCATCATATGAGCTGTTGGTTTGGAGACTAATCCCTTGTTGGTCACATCATTTGCAAACATTTTCTCTCAACCTGTGGGTTGTCTTTTTGTTCTGTTGTTTCCTTTGCTATGCCAAAGGTTTTACATTTAAGTGGGCCCCACTTTGTTTATTTTTGTGCTTATTTCCATTATTCTGGGAGGCAGATCGAAAAAGATATTGCTGAGATTTATGTCAGAGTGTTCTGCCTGTATTTTCCTCTAGGAATCTTATAGTGTCTGGTCTCACATTTAGGTCTTTAATCCATTTCTTTTTTTAATGTCACTGTTCAGTTTTCCAGCACCGTTTGTTAAAGAGACTGTCTTTCCAACATTGTGTAGTCTTGCCTCCTTTGTCACAGACTAATTGATCATATTTGCGTGGGTTTATTTCTGGGGAAAACTGTTGATTTAAAATACATATTCTGAATCTGTTCAGATGAAACAAAATGCTGCATGAAAAATTGTACAAAAAAGTTTGCTATGTAGCATGATCCTCAGGTTGTTTTACTTGCCATCATATATCTCTGTAATTATTTACTAATAGGAAGCATAGTGGAGAGAAGCCATATGTCTGTGATAGGTGTGGACAGCGATTTGCCCAAGCCAGCACACTGACCTACCATGTTCGAAGGCATACAGGAGAAAAGCCTTATGTGTGTGATACCTGTGGGAAGGCATTTGCTGTCTCTAGTTCTCTTATCACTCATTCTCGGAAACATACAGGTAAGGATGTGACACAGAGATTGCCTAAAACAAGGACAGTTGTAATAAAAGAGTAAGGGAAATCGAGCCTTTACAGAAAGTAGGGTACAGGCTTCTGTGTTTGTGCTTCTTGAAGCTTTTTATGTTTCTGATTTTCACATAAATATTAGATGTAAAAACAGACTGATTTTCTAGAATAATACACAGTGGGTGAAATTTTTTTATCATGTAACTTTGTACATGAAAATCAAGTAATTTTGACAGTATGTAAGTTTGAGTTAAGACATTTTTTATGGCGTTAGAAAAACTCCTTAGCCTCTTGAAGCTTCATTTCCCTGGAATAAAGCTATAAAGTTAAGGGGTTGGGATGAGTTTGGATAGAACATCAATTTAGTAACTTCCTAGGACTTTTTCTACAAAATATTCTAAGATTTGTAAATTAAATAGATACTTAAAACCCAAAGTATCAATTTTGAAGCAAAATCTATTCAAAGATTTTCATTTTTTTGTAGGGTAATTTTTTAATAGATCTTCCTAAGTGATTTTAATTCCCCTTTAATAATCTTGTAGATAACAAGAATTGAAATATGGATTGATGAATTTTCATGTTTTTAATTTTATAAAAATCAGACTTCTTGCCCATTTTTAGTCTACTGGAAGGATATTTGGAGAAAGTTTTATTATATGAAAAAGTATCAGGTTATATGAACAGTATAAAATAATTAGTAATGTTCATTTACGTTGGATCACACTGAAAATACCTCTAAAATACAATATAAAGAGGTCTTAATTTAAATAATACTTTAGAACAGCTTACTATAGATTATTGTAATTGATAAATATTATATTGGTATAGTACACCACTTCGCTATCTTTTATTTTCCATCTAGGTGAAAAACCATACATATGTGGTATTTGTGGGAAAAGTTTTATTTCCTCAGGAGAGCTCAACAAACACTTTCGATCCCATACAGGTCTGTGTTTAGGGAGAACGTATTATTTTTTGTTCTCTCTAATTTCTTTTTATGTAAACATTGACTTTAAACCATTATGGACTATATGGTATCTAGTCATACTCTAGCTATAGCTATATTTTAATGTATGAGTATCAGTTTTTATTTGTTTATTTTTTTGTTGTTTGGAGTATGGATTAAATTGGGTCAAAAATTATGTAGATTTTCTAAGACGTGTTCCAGGTAATCAGTAGTTTTTAAATGATTTGGATAAAATTGCACAGATATGCCAAATAATGAAAAGGGATAGGTAATACTAAGATACTATCAGATTTTCTTATGAAACAATATTTAGTATGCAAGTTTTAGGGATATATTCCAGCAATGACATGGTAATTCTAAAAGGTAGTGTATAGATAGTATGAAGAAAATATTAAATGTTCAAGGTTTTTTAAAACAAAGGAAAAGACCACTTTGAAAATGTACTGTTCTTTATCTTTCTAAAAGCTATTCCTCATAATAGAAAGGATCTTCTAATTTATAAGCTACCTGAGAGTAGAGATCATAATTATGCGTTTTTTCCCTTCAGCTACATCTCTTAGCCAGAGTCTGGCATATAATTGGCACTCACTAAATGTCTGATAGAGTTAATTTTTTAGTTGGAGGTTTCTGTTAGTGAAAATGCTTGATTTTTTCCTTGAAATAGGGAAGCTTTGCATAAAGGAAAGGAGTGCCTATGTATGGAAGTTTTTATTTCGCTATGTTAGAACCAAGAGATTAAAATGGTAATTTGAAAGAAATTAAATTTAAGTAATATAATAATGTTAGTACTGTGTTCATGAACGTTGATATTTTTGCCTTAGCAGTTTCTAGAATACTGAGGCTTTGATTTTTTGACTTATTTTTCAGGAGAAAGACCATTTATCTGCGAATTATGTGGAAATTCTTACACAGATATTAAAAATTTAAAGAAGCACAAAACAAAAGTACATTCTGGTAAATGTTCGTGTTTTTTAAAAACTTGGAGCTCTCATACTTATGCTGTTCCTTAAAATATTGAGATACACGTTGTAACAGTTCAAATTAGATATGTATTTTTTAAAACAAGGTGTACCCATATGAGGAAGGTAGCTTTGTAATGTGTAGGTGAGTTGACTGTTTCTTTCCATATTGACCTTGTAATAAACATTGCTTGAAAATATTTTCTCCTTTAAAACCTGATGTATGAACAATTTCAAGAATGAAAGAATACATAAAACAACTGTATGTCACTCTTTCCCATACTAGAGTCTGGGTTACCTGGGGTTTATTGTAGTTATACAGAGAAAGGAGCATCATGAACACCAGTCCAAAAATTGTATGAGAGTAAATAGGGAAACCGATATGCCCAAATTGTCACAATATGTGAAGTGGAAAATCATACTACAGAATTTTTAGTCTGTTGCTTAAAAATGAATCCTTGAAGAAGTTTCAACGTGCTTACAATTCTTTTCTGCCTAGAAACAAAATTAGTCTTCCTCACTGTGTAGAGATGATACTAAGTTTTGGGTAGTAAACATAAACATCATAAAGATTAAGGTAGTAACATCTGAAAACTTGAGTGAGTCCTAAATTCGACGAGCATTTGTTAAGTACCTCTAAAGTACACATAACCACTCAGATACTAGGAAAGTGTAGTCTAGTCCTCAGAGAGCTTACAGTCTAGTGCGGGAAACCAGAAATCTAAGTAAATAACTGTGATTACAAGACAGAATGTAGGCTATGGTAAAGACAGAAGAGTACTGAAGAAGAGATTGAGTCTTTCCGACATGAGTATTGGGAAGGCTTAATTCTAGAGAACCTGAAACATGGAGGATGGAAATGGGAAAGGAAGTGTTCATCCAGGCAGAGAGAACATTGTGAAGAGAGTCACTGCAACAAGAGACTGCAGGCTGTATTCTTGACCAGCTGACCTGAAGAAAAAGAGAGTTATAACTTTATAAAAGTTGGCAAGTTTGTCTAATGAGGGTAGTGAGATTGAAATCATTATGTTAGTACTTTTGGAGTAACAAGAGCATGGGAAAGCTAGTGGAGATTTTGAAGAGCAAAGTGTGTCTTTAGTCATCAGGGTAATTAATCCCTTGAGTGATGCAGAATTTCTTTTGAAAAGAAATGAAAGTGCCATACTTCTGAACTTGAACTCACAGAATGATATGAATTACTAATACATTCAGTGAATTAAAAAGCGTACTTACCTGTGTAGCACTATAAGGTACTTGGAAGTAGAGAAGTATAATTAGACATTTGCTTTAAGGAATGTCTAGTCTGTTGAGCATTCAAGACATACCTAAGTAGGATGTTACATAGCAGTAAAATAGATAGCTAGGTGTCACAAGGTGGTATATGAAGTATTGACAAATGAGTGATTAAGAAACAGCTTACCCTGGTCTAGAGCAATTAAGTCCATTTTTATAATGGAGTTGATGCATGAACCTAGTCTTGATGCCCTTAATGGGTTTGTGCAGGTAATGAGAAGGGCAAATCAGCAAAAGAGAAACAGTGTGACTAAAGGTAGGGTTAGAATGGGAATGGTAAGTAGATGAGTCTTCCTCAGGGTTTTTGTTTTGTTTTTAAAGATAGTGAATTTTTTCCCTTCTCCTTCAGGTGCAGATAAAATTCTAGATTCTAGTATAGAAGATCATCCCTTGAGTGAACAAGACTCCATACAAAAAAGTCCTCTGTCAGAAACTTTGGATGTGAAACCTTCTGATATGACTTTACCACTAACTCTTCCACTTGGGACTGAGGACCACCACCTGCTACTGCCTGTCACAGATAACCAGTCTCCTACGTCAGATACATTGCTGAGGTCGACCGTGAACGGGTATTCGGAACCACAGTTGATTTTTTTACAACAGCTATATTGACTTTGTGAGGAATATGGAATTGCTAAGACGTCTCTGGTAGTAAACATAAACATCTCTGGTAAGGTGCACATATTCACATTAAATTGACCATTCATTTGAGTTGTGACCATTATTTTCATTCACTGAAGTAAAAGCACCTGCTGCTGCTTCATGGCTGCAATGCTTGTTTTGATGTTTGGCTTTTATGTCTAGGTTATACACAACTTTTAAAGGAGTGAATTATACTGCAGTAGCACTATTTGGGGTGAATAAGTATAACTTTGCTTTAGAGTTGCCTTAATTCCATTTCTGTTTTTCATTTCAGAATTCACTTTCATTTACTGAAGTGAAATCTATCAGTTTATGATTGAGTTTTGACCTGTAGAATATGTTTATTTTCTTCTCAAAATTTAAACAGAATCCATAATAGTATCAGCCCATGACAGTGCTGTTAGCAAGCTCCATAGACCAGTATATAAACTATGAAAGTCACTCAGTCATGTCTGATTCTTTGGCAAATTCTCCAGGCCAGAATACTGCTTTCCCTTCTCCAGGGGATCTTCACAGCCCAGAGATTGAACCCAGGTCTCCCACATTGCAGGCGGATTCTTTACCAGCTGAGCCACAAGGGAAGACTTTCACATATAAACTGTGAGGGGGAAATTCATATTTCTACTAGAAAAATTGAGGTACTCAATAAGATTTGTGCTATTTCTCCACTGAAGGAACTTTTAGTTACTTTGAAGTAACTATTAATCCACTGAAGGTAACTTTTCTAATGAAACAAAAAGTGCTTCTCTTAAAAACTAGAAAACTAGATATAAATTTTGTTGTGTAGAACTCAGAATTCTGGAGAAAACTGGTGGTCAGTACTTTTTTTATTTGAATTATCTGAGTCTACATTTTCAAAATGAATTTTAGATAACTATTTGGTGTTTTTATCTTATTAAAAGCAGTTTCAAATTTGATGCAGATTGTTTTAATAAGTTTCTAGATAATTGGAGATGAGGGAAATATACTGAGTTTTGAAAATTTTTGATAAGCTTCTCTTATACCTCTTATGCACTTTTTAAAAAATAAAATCCTAAAGAATTTTCTAAATAGAAACTTAGTTCATATTATAAAACACTTAACTTCTGAATTTGGTACATTATATTCATAAGTAGTTAAAAAATTAACTTCAGTTATAAGTAGACATTTGCGTTATCAGAAAGCTAGTTTATTAAAACATTTTATATTTGAGTTTTTTTATAAGTTTCAAGTTTGAAATTTTTATAGATTAAACCATAACAGTTGGTGGTGGCTGTAGTTTCACAGTAGTCCTTTTCCTTCCTAATGAACGTAGAAAATTCAAATTTATTCTGATACTTAACTACCACTTGCCCCTTCCATTTTCCCCACGTATTGATTTAATCTCACTGCCTAGTCTTTGGACGTTAAATTTTTAGTTCCGCAAAGTCTGTTCCTATACTGCTGATCAAACACCATGATGACCTTATTTCCTATTTCTGCCATGCATTAGTTATGGCTCATTTGTTTTCTGCTTTTAAACTACACCTGTAATAAAATTTATGTATTTTCTATTGGTATTGATCTCTTTAATTGTATTTTCTCTGGGGTCCTAGTCATAGGAACCAACCAGAAGACTTAATAAAACTAAATTCTTGTAAACTGTACAGATCATCACCATTTCACAGCACAGTCAGCATTTTCACAATAGCCACCAGTGGGATTGACTTAGAGTTTGAAATACTGCCTTTGTACAATGTACATCAAACTTAGTATTTAATTTATCTAAGAAATCTAGTTATTCATATGTATTAATTTAATATACAGGGTTTAAATACAATTTATAAAGTTATTAAAATGTTCAACTAATCTATTCTGGCTTAAATTCAATAGGAATTTATTGGAATGTGAAGAAATTAAAGAAAATTAAGACTCAGCCTTTTTAAGAAGTCTGCTGAAATGGAGAGGCTATATTTAATTCACATCTTCATTAATCCAAGCATCTAATGAACAAAATTTCTTTTTAAAAACTGCTACAGTGATGTCATAATTCTGTAAGGGTAGTAGTTACCAGATTTCCTCTAACATGATGGTAATTAGTATTTTGTCTTTACATAAATTAGCCTTTCAATTTATTATTTTTAGGATTAAAGGATTGGAGTGGCTAAGGTTGATTTGTTGTGTTTTTCTTCATCACATTATCTGCTTCTTAGCTAAAATAATTTTATTTTAAGTTGCCATGGCATGACGCTCTTCCAGAATGACTTGTAAAGAAAGTTTGAAGACTTGAGTTTTTGTCTTGTCATTCTTCTAATGCTGTATTACTATCATATGCATATATTTTAGTTGTATCTGCTATCATTGTAACACTCATAATTATCAGTTAAGTTCATCTTTAAATATATTTGTTACAGTGCAGTGTTTTGGGAAAGGTCTATTTCTAAATTATGTAAGTATTACTAAGTTTTTTGAAAGTCTTTTTAGAATGCTGAAGATCTTACTAAGAAATTATTTTATAAATTAATTTTGTTTTGTATTTGTATTAGATAATTCCTTCTGTATTGTTAGATTTTAGGCTTTTTAAAAAGAAACCATAGATTATATATAAAGGATTTTTTGCTGTTATTTGTTTTATGTTTCATTTCATAGAATGATTTTGATAGACAGATTTTAGAAAAGTGTTTTATTTTTTTCCAAAAGAAAAAGTCCTGTCAGTTCTGTTGCAACAGTAGTTTGTCACTTTTCTGTATGTTTCCTGTCTACAGAAATTGTACAAGTGATAGTTGAAATGTGCTTATATAAAGACAATTAACCTACATGTACTCATTTTTAAAAATATCCTAGTACGATTAACATTTGATACACATCAAAAACATTTTAAAAATAGTGGTGTCCAAGCCCCACCACACCTTGGGCCCTTTGAATCAGTCTTCAGAACATGCTAGAAAAGCTCCATAGGTGGTCTTAATGCATACCAAACATAGAAAATGATTATCCTAAACACTTCTTGGTGTTCTTCCTTTCGGCTCTTGATATGTGGTATGTAGGCAGTATCATGGGTTTTTTTTTTTTTTTTTTTGGCTGCACCCTTCAACTTGTGGGAGCTTAGTTCTGTGACTAAGGATTGAACCTGGGCCCTCGGCAGTGAAAGGGTGGAGTCCTGACTGCTAGACTGCTAGGGAAGTTCCTATATTGTCTCTTGGTAAATGAAGCTCTTAATATGACTTTCCACTTTTTACTCAGATTTTGAGTCTTTGGAATTTGGCTAGAAATACCACAAAATAAATTGTATTTTAATGCCACTTCTGTAAATTCTATGTTTTTACTCATTAGTTATGAGCATTATTGATAGTTATCAGAGCATTTCTTGAGACAGTGATACGATTTACTTAACCTGTCCTCTGCAACCCCCACCCCACTTCATTCAGCAGAGATGTGATGTATTTGCTTAATGGATTTGGATAATTATCATGTAAACATAGTAGTCATTCAGAAATAGGGTATTTATTTTCAAGAAGTATATACTGAAATAAACACCATGCATATGAATCAAGTATTTGAATTAAAATATCTGGCCATTACTTGAAATGCTAGAAAATTGTTGAAATCAGAATTACATAAAGCCATAAAGATGAACAAGATGATTTCCTCTTTTAAGTTTACAGTCAAATGGGAAAGACAGGCCTGAATGCCAGTGTTACAACAGGAAGGCAGGAAAGGAAATGTCAAGCAGTCAGTGGAAGTTGAATGGACAGAGAAAGAGCTGTTGCTTTCCTGGATAGGCAGGCAGGAGGAGGTGGCTATTGGGAGGGATTTGTTCACAGCTGACTGAGGTAGGGGAATGGAGAGAAAATCTGAAAAGTGTTGGCAGAGATAGGAATCATTAAAGACACATCTAGCACTATACCTCTACCACCTTTCTCTGCCTTTCACTTGTGCTGGGAGAATGGAATTAGATAGCCAGGTTTATACTCCAGGATCTCACACCCTCAACTACAGTTGAATGCTAAAGGGCAGGGAGTAGATGTTTGTAACATGCTTGTGATTCCATGCTTGTGATCACAGCTGATAGAACACCTTACCAGGAAGAAGTTGGGCTAAGTAGTTATTAGCTCAAACGAACTACTTCAGACACTTGGTTTACATGTACATAAAAAAGATCATTTAGATCTGGTCCATAGTCAGTGAAGCAAGCCAAAAATCTAAAGGAAACAGTGAAGAAGCAGAGAAAGCTGATCTATAGAATAAAGCAGGGGGGTGAAGTAGGTTTGCAGAACCAAATGACCGTGACCCAGTGAGAAACCAGAGTGGCCTGGGAGTTGCAGTCGCACTCGAGGTGGCATAGCCATGTTTCGTTTCCTTGTGCGTGAATGCCCGTGGTTTCTGCCTATTAAACCCTTACAGTAAGTCCCCCTTTTCTTTTTTTGGCTATGCTGCGCAGCTTGTGGGAACTTAGTTCCCCAGCCATGGATTGAACTTGCAAATTCCATAAATCCCCCTTTTCTTTTTTTTTTTTTCTTTTTTTCCATTTATTTTTATTAGTTGGAGGCTAATTACTTTACATCATTGCAGTGGTTTTTGTCATACATTGAAATGAATTAGCCATGGATTTACATGTTCCCCATCCCGGTCCCCCCTCCCACCTCCCTCTCCACCCGATCCCTCTGGGACTTCCCAGTGCACCAGGCCCGAGCACTTGTCTCATGCACCCAACCTGAATCCCCCTTTTCTTAAGCAGGCTTGAGCCAGTTTCTCTTCCTGCATCCCCAATTTAGTAACCTAAGTTTTGATCCTTAGTGATTGAGTAGATGGTAATGCTATTAATTATGATAGGGAGATAAGATGGAGGTTTATGTTAGAGAAGACTTTTTATCTGCTGGATTTGATTGGTGGTGAGACACCTATGTGAAAATGTCTAGCGGTGGTTGGAAATGGGGACTGAAACCCAGTTGAGGTTAAAGCTAGAGATAGAGATCTTGCAGCATAAGGCTAATAATTATTGTGACAGAAATGATTTAGGCAACCCTGGGAGATGGTATAGAAGAACAAAAGATGAGGACAGAATCATGGGGGAATATACATTCTTAAGAATGAGCAAAAGACAGGAGATGGAAATTGATAACAGGAAGAAAACTAGGGTGGTACAGATTTCACAAAGACAAAAGTGGCTCTGTACTGATCACATAGTACAGAGAAATAGGATTCCAGTCAAAGACAACATTGGGTTGCATAACTGGAGCATGATGATCCTTTGAGAAAGGCAGCTGCAGTAATATTAGTGGGTAGAAGCCAGGTGGATACATTTTGAGTAGATGTAAGGACTTTTCAAACTACTTAGTTTGAAAAGCAGAGTGAGTACAGCAAACAATCATTTTATCAAATATCTGAAAAGTATAAACCACTTTATTGCTTTCAAACTTGAAACACTGATAAGTGATGAGCATAATAGTCTGCAGCTAGAAGTCTGGATTTGCTAATGCAGTCTTAAAGGATGACTGCTAAGAAGGAAATGAAAGAAAATGTTTGACATGCATGTGGTTGCAAATTTACTCATTACAATTCAGATGTGCAGAAGAAGTAGAGTTTTCCTACAGAACTTAACATGTTCGTCCCCTTGAGCTCCCACCCAGTGGGAAGTCTGGAAAAAAATTAAAAACCTAGTCTGATATAAAGAAGACAGTTTATATCTTAAGGGAGTGCTTAAACATTTTAAAACTTGTCTTATCTATACCCTTTGTCTTCTCTCTAAAATGGTGTCCACCTGTGTGGAGGAGAGAAGGCTTATATGACCAAGGGGCATGAGGGAAGACACTGTTGTTACTTTTCCATTTTCTGGACATACCTGCTGGCCTCTGATGCAGTAGGTAGCAGCTTATAAAATATGTGATCAGGTTTTTTCCTAGCCTGGTCAGAGCCCAGTACTTCTTGGCAGACCAGCTTCACTTTAGTTCTCTTGGATGTTAAAAAAGAGAGGCCTGAGACTTCTGCATAAATGTCTCAAACAGTCCTGTTTGGTTGCAGGTTTAGTACATGACACCCCACTGCAGGCTCCAGATAAGCCTACTTTCTTCACATTCACCTATTTGCTTCCCACTCAGCTACCCTGTGAGTCTCCCCTTGGGAGAATATTGGAACTTGTGGGTCCCCTCCATAGCACAGAGGAACAGAGTAGCCTGGGAAAGTAAACTGCATCACAAAGGTTTACTTTGATGTGACTGTGTCCTAGCCTGGGAGAATCTCTTTCAGAATCCTATTGACACCCCTACTACCCAACATATTATGGAATATTTCAAAACAAAAGCTGAATGGATTACTGCTACATTAAACAACATGAATGAATTACACTCCACCTGTATACAGGTCAGGAAGCAATAGTTAGAACTGGACATGGAACAACTGACTGGTTCCAAATAGGAAAAGGAACACGTCAAGGCTGTATATTGTCACCCTGCTTATTTAACTTATATGCAGAGTACCTCACGAGAAACACTGGGCTGGAGGAAGCACAGGCTGGAATCAGGATTGCCAGGAGAAATATCAATAACCTCAGATATGCAGATGACACCACCCTTATGGCAGAAAGTGAAAAAGAACTAACGAGCCTCTTGATGAAAGTGAAAGAGAAGAGTGAAAAAGTTGGCTTAAAGCTCAACATTCAGAAAACTAACATCATGGCATCCAGTCCCATCACTTCATGGCAAATAGATGGGGAAACAATGGAAACAGTGTCAGGCTTTTCTAGCCTCCAAAATCACTGCAGATGGTGATTGCAGCCATGAAATTAAAAGACACTTACTCCTTGGAAGGAAAGTTATGACCAACCTAGATAGCATATTAAAAAGCAGAAACATTATTTTGCCAACAAAGGTCCATCTAGTCAAGGCTATGGTTTTTCTAGTAGTCATGTATGGATGTGAGAGGTGGACTATAAAGAAAGCTGAGTGCAGAAGAATTGATGCTTTTGAACTGTGGTGTTGGAGAAGACTCTTGAGAGTCCCTTGGACTGCAAGGAGATCCAACCAGTCCATCCTAAGGGAGATCAGTCCTGGGCGTTCATTGGAGGGAATGATGTTGAAGCTGAAACTCCAGTACTTTGGCCACCTCATGCAGAGAGCTGACTCATCTGAAAAGACCGTGATGCTGGGAAAGATTGAGGGCAGGAGGAAAAGGGAACGACAGAGGATGAGACAGTTGGATGGCATCAACAACACAATGGATATGGGTTTGGGTGGACTCCGGGAGTTGGTGATGGACAGGGAGGCCTGGTGTGCTGCAGTTCATGGGGTCACAAAGAGACACGACAGAGCAACTGAACTGAATGTTGTACAACAGTAGTCTGATACAAAAAGCATATATATGATTCCATTTATATAAAATTCTAAAACATGCAAAACTACTCTGGTGTTAGACATCATGATGGTGATTGTCTATTGGGGAAGATGGCTGGAAGCAGTTCTGACATTTACTCTGTCTGTATCATGGTTAACAGATGGGTTAGCTTTGTGATAATTCATTTAGCTATTGACTTAGATACTTCCATTTAAAAGAAGTATATATTTTTAAAAAATAATAATTTCAAGAATGAGAAAACCAGAGCATTGGTTTTTAAACTTCAGTGAGATTAAAGATGACCTGGATTGTAAAAATGCAGGTTCCCCAGACTGTTTGGAAATTCTGATTCAGTAGGTCCAACTCTTAAGAATCTATTTTTAACAGTTCCCCCATTTGATCCTCATTCTCCATACTTTAAAAAAAATGCTGATTTAGTATCTTCAGTTTAAACTATACTCTGGACAGATGTTCGAGCATAAGAAGTCTGTAATACTGTTATACAAGTCTGAGTTTATTGACTCTCTTAATTGCTAAGAGTAGCATTTCCTCATCAGCTTAATGTTTTCCATGACAATTGTTAAAAATGTTTTTATTTTTTCTAATAGCATGGTTTTCTTAGACATTGAATTCCGTGGCTTTTCAGATTTGATCAAAAAATTTTATTTCCTATTGCATTTTTAACAATATAGAAACCTGACTTTCCTCTGACATGCAACTTTTTTTTAGATAACAGTTATTTAGTTCTAGCTATATTCAGCATGTAATGTAAAAGTGCCAAAGAACTGATGCGTTTGAACTGTGGTGTTGGAGAAGACTCTCAAGAGTCCTTGGATTGCAAGGAGATCCAACCAGTCCATCCTAAGGGAAATCAGTCCTGAATATTCATTGGAAGGACTGATGCTGAAGCTGAAACTCCAATACTTTGGCCACCTGATGCGAAGAACTGACTCATTTGAAAAGACCCCGATGCTGGGAAAGATTGAAGGTGGGAGGAGAAGGGGACAACAGAGGATGAGATGGTTGGATGGCATCACCGACTCAATGTACGTGAGTTTGAGTAAACTCCGGGAGTTGGTGATGGACAGGGAGGCCTGGCGTGCTGAGGTTCCTGGGGTCGCAGAGTCGGACACGACTGAGCAACTCAACTGAACTGAATGTAAAAGAACACTGTCAAAAACAAAGTCTTTATATCTTCAAAGAAGAAGCCTTAAAAGAAAATAAATCTGAAACATGCAACGAATTGGAAACTAAAGTTTGATTAAGAACTAAACTAAGTAAAATCGGTAAGTCATATCAGTCATTATAAGTGTCAGGATACATAAAGTCACACTTAGAATTCTGTAGTCTGTACACTTTTTTTGGTTCCATTGTAAACATTTGGTGACAGAAGATCTTCAATAAGTGTTTTTTGCAAACAGTGGAAAGTCATGTTCTAAAATTCCATTATCAGATTGTAGTAGTTTTCTTTTAATATAACATATGAACGATACTTATTCCAAAAAAAGCCCTGAAATCCATTTCACACATTTTGTTATCATTAACATCAACTATAATGAGTGTATTTCTCAAACAACTGCAGATGTTTTTAAGATTTTGTTTTTCAGCACAGACTCAACCTGATAGCAACCATCTGTCCTGGATGATTCAAGTTCATCTCTCTGAAAGCATGAGAATGGATTTGGTAAGGCATTTAGGTCTTTTCTCGCTCAGTAGCTCAGTAACTCTAGAACATTAAGTGAAAAATAATGGCTCAGATAATTTACTCAGATGTTCTTCCCCTTTCATAACCATTACCATCATCTGTGCCTACCCCTCCACACCCCTGCATGCACGCACACATTTCCCTAGGGAGTATGGAAATGTGGTATTAGGTGATGAATATAAGGAAAAGCCTGATAAATTTTAAAAATCATTAAATCATAGGAAATTTTTATCTTAATTCTTTATTAAAGGAATGGAGAATAAGAGATTTGGGGTTTTTTATAATGTTAAATTTTTGGAATAAATACAGTTATGATATGAGGAATTCACAATACTTAAGGCAATACTTTGACAACTATAAAACTGACCACCGCCTTTATTTCACTTCTTCATTCAGAACATTTAGAGACAGATGGTTTTTCCTTTTAGGTGCAAAACTTAGAGTAACCTCTTTAAGTTGTCCACAGGTTTTTTTTTTTTTCCCTCACACTTTGCCTGGCTTAGCAGTAATAAATCATTCAGGTT